>NC_139233.1:94703909-94783909 GCF_977018435.1 Lepisma saccharinum
CAAAATTTCAGAGTAACTTTGATAATCATCTTCTGTAAAATTTTTTGGTTGTTTTTGGTAATGAGCTCCCATAGCCCTACGGTACCAGGATATCTGGACCAGCTGTTTCTCCCACCCAAATTAATTTTTATGTTATCCCCTTCGAATGTTAGTTCAGACTTTCCAATTTTCCATACTACGGCTTCATTTCCCTCCATAGTTGGATACAATCCGAATACCTCATCTTTTTCGAATTTTCCAGTACTCAGGTAATCCCTTGCCAGAGGACCTAACTCGATTTTCTCTGATTCTTCTATAGCTGCTTTAGCAGATGGTTCCTTAAGTACCAGAGGAGTGTGGATGCTGGATAATGGGTAGGAGGAAATTCTGCATAATTCAGTAAGAGGTATCAACTCAATGATGAGGTTTTTTTTTGTTCTGTAACACTCTTAATCTCTTTACCAAAACCACCGATTGCATCGATAACAGGTTGGTCTTGACGCTTGTGTTGTTCCCAAAAACCTCGAATCTGTGATTTCCAACCTTTGAAACGTTTGGACAAGTACTCTCGTAATTTCAAATTATCTTCTATTTTACGTTTCGTCTTTTTTTTGATTAATGGTTATTTTATATCGTTTCAAGGTTTAAAAAGTCGTTGATTTTATTTCTAAATTTACCATTGTTAGGTTTCCGAGTCATGTCGATAGTAACAAATCCAAAATCGTCGCTGTTCCAACAAGATGAACAGAATTTTGAAAATTGGTTGTAATTTAAGTCTCCTTCCATTTAATCATCGTATTTCAAATTAGTATGATCTTGACGAAACAAACAGATTAAGTTTGAATTATCTTGTAGTACTTGTTTGGGAATTTTGGAATAAGTTTGAGCTAAATAAAAGCAGTCTATTTCTTTGTGACGACCCTGTGTAAAAAAAATTGTAATTTCATTCTGATTTTCCAGAATAACATGATCAAACACCACAACAAAATTTTTCAAACATTGGTCGAGAGGTTTTATTGTTGATGCAAATGTAGCTATGCCCAGCCCATCGTACAGCTTAATGAGTTGTTGGTATTTCCGTTGTTCTAAACTTTTAGAGAATACATACAAGTGTCTATTTTTCCAATCTTGCCAATTGGGGGCAAGCAAGAAATTATCAACCAGCAAAGTGGTTTTCCACAACTGGGTGGGCCTGCAATAAGGCATCTTATGTTATCAGGTAACAACTCTTCTTATTAGTTTTCACTACATCTGGTAAACGCTGTACCACATTCCATGTTGGTGTCAAAGAATCACCTGGTTTGCTTCTATCCAACTTTTGTCTGGCAGACCTAACCATTTCACATACAATTACTTATATTTCTTCTTCAATATTTTCTCGATTAGATATGTATCTCGATATTTTGTTTTACTAAGTTCCTCTTCATAGAATCCCCCTTTCGATATTTTGTTATGATTATCTTTTATGATATATGTATTTCTATTCCCTGGTAAAACTTGAACCACTGAGAATAATTCCGTACTCCAATTTTTAGTGAAGGTCTTCTCCAATAACTGTTTATATTTACTGGCCCTTACCTGATCCCCTATTTTAAATTTTGGCTTCTTGGTAGTATATTTATACTTTTTACAATAAACAGTAGAAATCAATCGTTGCTCATCAGATTTGGTTACCTCAGCAGGTTTCATGTGAACAGTACTGTGTGCTGTACTGTTGTAATCATGAACTAGCTCGGGTAAAATTTGCACCAACTTATAATTGCCCTGTAGAGTGAATTGTCTCCACATGCGATTTTTTAATGTTCTGTTGAATCGTTCCACTATACTAGCTTTCAGATCACTGTATGTAGAATAATGTTTAATATTATGTTGTTGCATTAACTTAGCAAATGTAGAATTGTAAAATTCTTTCCCTCTATCTGTCTATAAATATTTTGGTATCCTTCTCTCACTAAATATCGACCTGAATGTCTCGGTAACACAAGTACCGGTCTTAGATTTTAAGGGAACAGCCCATGCATATTTGCTAAAGGTATCAATAACTGTAAGCATATATTTGTAACCATGATTTATCTTATCAAAATTTTTCAAAGTCCCCCTTGGAGGGGCCATCTCGATCAGATCTAACTGGAAGAATTCATTTACACCTTTTGTTACTACACTTAATCGCTTGTAATTGCGACGGGCTGGTTTGTGTAATTCATGAACTATATCTTGTCTTGACATCGAGTTCGAAGTGAGAATATCGCTAAAAATGGATTGTCTTCAGGGTATAACCGCTTCATGTCAAATACTAGCTTGTCACCATTTTCAGTATCAAAAACTGATAATTGTTCGTCGTCATGTACTTTATATTTATTGGTAGACTCATCCCAGTATGCAATAGGTATTTGAACTGCCTTGAATATACCATCTTTTAGCACTATAGTAAACTGAGGAACTTCAATATGTTTTCCATGTTTTAGAAAACTAAACTTCAGAAATCGTAAACTACCACCAACAAAAAATCCATGTGCCTGAGTGTACGCATATAATTTGTAAACATTGCTAGCATTGACGTACGTCCAGTGCCCTCGAGCATTTAGAACACTTTGTAAAATAACAATTTCCATAGAATAAAATTGACGAGTATCTACGTCATCTAGTCTGCTTTATACCTTTCCCAAGTGTTCGTTGATAGTACGAAGCAACTCATCGTAGCTAGGTTTGATTTTTACATCAACATACAATTGTTTATATTCCTCTTTGAGATCGTGAAGTTGAGTAGAAAAACCTGATAAAGCAGATTCTTGACTTGCTTCAAGAGTAGTAATTTGTAACGTAACATTAGAAATAATCTCCTCTAAATTTTCTACAAGTTTCAATTTAGAACTCTGGGTAGTAAGATCGTGTACTTCACTTCTGATTTCTGTAAATAATGCATGTAGTTCGTAAATTATTTGATTGTTGGGGAGAGTAGCAACAGTTTCTCTGATTTGCTCAATTTCTGCTTCAATGTTTTTTGATATCCTCAGATTTTAAAATTCGATGTACTGCTCTCCTCATAGCTCTGATTACCTGAGAAGTAGGTAAAGCAGCTACAGTATTCTGAAGTGTGGTAAGAGTTAATTTTATAGCATCGAGTTCTGTTGCATCAGCTGCATTTTTCAAAATTTCTTGCAGTCGCGTTATGTCATCCTGCATAGGTGTAGACTGTTGCAATGTCTCTAATTTACTCTCAATGTCGTCAATAAGATGATGGAAATGCGATAATTCTGATTCAGTATTCAATCTTTCAAGCTTAGTAACTTGGTGTTGAACTATAGCTAGAATATCTGTAATGCCAGGCAGTTTCGATTCCAGAGTTTCCTGTACACTTGTTAGCTCATTTATCATAGTTGCCATAGTATCTTCTATGTGAGCTATGGTACCTTGTATCTTCCCAAAATCTTCATAAGTCTCCAACTGTAATTTGATGCCGGCAACGCTCCGAGCAATAGCATTTAATTCAGAAGATGAAGGTAAATTATTGATAAAATCTTCCAATGTCTGTATTTTCGACTGAACTTCCGTTATAGCTGTATGCAGTTCATATGTCTGTAATTCAGATTTGATACTTTGCAATGTAGGAACTTCGCAAGATTGAAACTGTTGTTGATATTTAGCAATACTAGCATTTACCTGCTCATATTCTTCTTGAGTTTTGATATTCTGGATGATGGTTTGCAGTTCGGTACGAATAATATTTGCCTGGACATTTAATTGCTGTTTCAGCTGTTCGGTATTCGTTCTCTGGATTTGTCTAAATTTATCAAGTTCTTTTTCAAGTTGGCAATATTCTCTTCTAAGTTCTGAAGATTATCTATTGAAGCTAAATTAGTATATTTCTCAAGCAAACATTTAAGTTCTCCATCAATTTTTACTATAGGATCAATCAGTTGAGTTTGAAGATTTGTAATCTATGCTTGAATATTTAGATTTAGCGAATTCTGTAATATGAGTAAATCTGATTTCAGTTTCTTTAGACGTACATCTAAACTAGCAATCTCGCTTGAATTATCTGGAATCTCCTGTCGCCTTCTATTACCAAATATATCCGTTTTTTTTTGTTTTTTTGTTTTTAGGTATTTTATATATTAATAAGAGGATAGATTATTCTTATTTCGATAAACAGAGGAATCAATTTATCATACTCTCCAATTATCTCAGCATACAAAAATTCACCAGCTTCCAAATCATAAGACGTATCAGGAAGTAATGTACTATGTTTAATTCTATACAAATTTCGACCCATGTGCAAAACTGCCGCATTGGGTGGAGAAACGTTTATTTGAATGTTCCAACTAACAGGTATCTTATATGATGATAAGTTATTATTAAATACAAATAAGTGCTTTCCAGTATCCTCGTCAACATGAGACCAAATACTGTTGAAGTGAACAAGAAGTAACCCTTTCAATGGATGATAAATTTCTCTAAATACATCCATGTTTACTAGAATTCTCTCTACAGGCTGATTATGTTGTTGGTTTTTGAACCCAAAAATATTCATGACGTTTTATTTTATATTAGCTATTTTTTATTATATATATAATATACACTTGTACTAAGTATAAAAGAATTAATACATACAAAAAAACTCAATCTGATCGAAATTACAGTGAAAAAATAATCACTTGATACACTTTTTTATAACTTAAAAATAATAAATAGTATGTAGCTTTAAAATAAGTTAAATGCTTAACTTTTAACACTGCAACAACACATCCGTACTCTTCAAAACACGCTCACCATACTGACTGATCTGTAATGCTTGAACCCTCTAAGTAACCTTAGCGCGGATAAAAACATCCGAAATAGTAATGCAATCAGAAGACACCCATTACGTCATAACCAACTAGACGCTAGATACGGGTCTGCGTAATAACTTTCTGCGTAAACATTGCGTAATAACTTGTTGCATTGCGTGGGTGGGCATGGGTGGGCGTGGGTGTGCGTAGGTGGGTATGTGTGTACGTGGGTGTAGGTGTAGGTGTACGTGGGTGTAGGTGTGGGTATGCGTAGGTGTGCATAGGTATGTGGGGGTGTTACGTACTTTAACTCGTAAGAAATTATGACACTCGTACCAATTGCGAGGTAAAGAAATCACAGATTTGCTATAGTATAAAATCGACAAAAACATCATCAAAATAGGTTTTTCCATTGTATTTAAATTAATGAAAATAGTAGGCCTCGTACCAAGTGCTACTTTGAACCCCTAAAATATATGTACTTGTATACTTAAAAAAAAACTGGAAAAACTCACAGGTGTCTGTCAAGTAGACCGGAAGTAGACCGGAAGTAGACCGGAAATGGACCGGAAGTAGACCGGAAGTAAATTTGTGTAGGTGTGCGTGGGTGTAGGTGTGGGTAGGTGTAGGCGTTACGTACTTTAACTCGAAAGAAATTATGACACTCTTACGAAATACGAGATGAAAAATCACAGATTTGCAATAGTATAAAATCAACAAAAACATCATCAAATTAGGTTTTCCATTGTGCTTAAATTAATGAAAATAATAGGCCTCGTACCAAGTACGGACTTGAAGGAACCCAATTACACTACTACAAGTGAATAATAACGGTACCAAAATGACGTGGCTTTTTTGACATCAACTAGGAATGCCTTAAAATAAGTATAATTACTTCTTAAGATTTGACTGTATTGTTGCTTAAATGCTCCGACGTTTCAGTAAGAGAAGGTGCGTTAGCTCTCGATGGAGAGCTTCTAAGTGAATGATTCGTGTGGGTAACGCACCTTACGGATTACACTGGTCTACATATGAATTTTTTTTTCTGCTGACTTAGATATTTTAACTGATTCTATATAATTTTACTTCGCTGATTCCAAATATGTAGTCAGAAAATGTGTATCACGTCACAAGTTTTCACAAATCACATTTGAAAATTTTCACAATATTATATTACTGGGCTAAAGTCCAACAATTTTCCATATAGATATCTGCACATAATGAAATTTCTTTTTCTGCTGACTTAGATATTTTAACTGATTCTATATAATTTGAGGTCGCTGATTCCAAATATGTAGCCAGAAAAAGTGTATCACGTCACAATTTTTCACAAATCACATTTGAAAATTTTCACAATATTATAATACTGGGCTAAACTCCAACAATTTTCCATATAGATATCTGCACACAATGGAATTATGGGACTATACATAGGTGGCGTAGCTGAAAACAGGTATTAAGTTGCATTGTTTCACAAGTCACATTTCAAATTTTTCAGAAAAATGTATCCGGCTACATTCCAACAGCACTTGCAAAGAGAATGCGACGTAGTCAGATGTCCATGGAGAGTATCACGTCACGTTGTTTAACAAACATACGTTTCTATTTTCTCAATAGGAAGTTCTTAATGGACAAAAAGTTTAGGAAATTCCGGCAAATTGATCAATTTGTTTCACGAACACATACAGTCAACACCTGATGCCTGTACTTATATGCTAAACTTAACATATACCACAGAATAGCACAACATGCATACCTACTTCTTTGATTTTCTGGAGTAGGTGGCCTCAGGAACGTCACGCTGCAAGTCCCATCATGTTTTCATTCCATTTCCCCTGATATCGGTGCTCCATGGCTTTGGTGGAAGCGTTCGCCCTGTTCTTCACTTACGGCACCAAGATTGGACGGAAATACATCTAAGTGGCTGTGCAGGAAGTGAAGCTTGACACTCATATTTACTCCTAACTTTTGTAACGTCACCAACAAATTTTCAACTAGAACCTCGTAGTTGTGCGCCCTGAAGTTTCCATGAAAGTTTGTAATGACAGCAGAAAATGCACACCATGCACCTTTCTCTGTGCGGTTCATTGTTTGTAAGAATTCTTCATCTTCCATTAGCATTCTTATCTTAGGACCATCAAAAATACCTGCTTTTACTTTCTCATGCGTCAATGCAGGAAATTTTGAGCAAATGTATTTAAAGCAAGCCCCATTCTTATCCAGAGCTTTTACATACTGCTTCATTAATCCCAACTTAATGTGCAGTGGAGTAAGTAACACTTTCTTAGGATCAACAAGCGGCTTGTTCTGGATGTTTTTGCCCCGACTTCAAAGCTTTTCCTGGCAGGCCACAGTCTTCGTACCCAATGTTCGTTCCTTGCTCGACTGTCCCATAAACACAAAAAGCATGGATATTTCGTGAAACCTGCTTGTTGACCAAGTAACATAGAAATGACCTTGAGATCTCCGCACACAAGCCAACTGTCATTTGCATACTTTATCTTTTGAAGCAGTTCTTTCAATGTTTCGTAGCTTTCCTTCAAATGTACGGAGTGGCCAACAGGAATGGCTGCTAACGTATTGCCATTATCTAGCAACACATACTTCAAACTCTTCTTCGAGCTATCAATAAAAAAATACATTCTTCTGCATTATACGTACATCCCTTAGCTTCAAATAGTCCCTTCACATCTGTACAATAGACAAGTTCTTCGTCAATTTGAAAATATCTTAATAGATCTCTCTGTCTCGATACGTGAAGATTGTTCCAGACGCTAACACATTTCTTTCCTTTAGTCTACACAGGTCCTGCATACTTTATGAGGTGCCCACGATTTATCTTGGTCACCCAATTTAATTCCGAAATATGCACTATATGCTTTCCTTACAAACTCAGTAATATTTGTGGGCTTCCCCATGGCGCAGTGGTAGCGTCATTGCCTTGTAATCAAGAGGTCGCGGGTTCGATACCCGGTGGAGGCACAAGTGGATCGGATCCCACTTTAAACTGTAGGTCCAGTCCCGATTAGCCTTACTGTGCATAAAGTGGACTTAAAACACCAACTCAAACAAACTCAGTAATATTTGTCCTTTGTTTTGGGGTTAACAACGTTCGAATAACTGATTGAAATATTATTCATTATAATATTCCATGTGCAGCCATCTTATGACCTCTTTACGGACTACGTTGTTTCATTGCTCTAAATATACATCCCTAATATTAGATAATTTTCTATTTTCCTCCGAAACCTGACGTGATAGAAAAAAGCGGATTTCGGTTTTGGATTTACCACCCTCGAATTACTAAAGAACAACCATCAGCCTCCAGTCAACAACATGGACGTAGACCAGTGTTATCTACGCCCACGTTTTGAACATAATTTATTATATTTTTAACTCGTTACAGTTCCGCCTGATGAAATTGGAGTTACTCAGAGCCCTTTGGAGCTGTTTTGAGCCCTTTCGAAGCATCGGAATACGCTGAAACTTGGTATAGACGCCTCAAGGACCATGGAGAAAATAATGTTGATTGGAAAAATATACAATTTTTACCACCAGTTGGAAATGTAGCGTACATAGAAACAACCAGAAGTCGGATATGTGAATGGTCACACCAAGCTTTCCTCTGTATTCTGTTCACTGTGCAACATATTTCAACTCCACATTTCCACCCGCTAGTGCAAATTTCAACAATTTGTTTCGTCAAAACTTCATAGCGTCGATAGCAAGTTCCACCGCCATTCGATGCTTCGAATGGATATCCAGAGGGCTCTAAGTAGAGGAACTTTAACTTTTTGATTACCGAGCCCATTTTGCCAAGTAAGCACGCTGTGAAAGGGTCAATTTTTAGCAAAATGCAGAGTTTCATTTAGATGACTATAGATCGGGGGCTAATTGCCCTAGACAGACGAATGAAGTACTGTTATAAGCGGAATGAACCATAGATTTGGACTATAAACAATTTATGCACAGTGAGAGTATGCGGGAAGAGGGGACCTGGAAAATTCCAAAATTTCTGAAACAAAAATGCCCCTCACACCTCTCTGGACAACAATGTACCGGGCATTTTCAAAATAAACATGGAAATGATCCCAGGCATGTTGGAAAAAGAAAATAATTGCACTATTATCATATGAACAATAGAACACGCCTTGTAACCCCCTGAAACGACATGTCTGTGCGCCACTGACTCAGTGCGCCACTGTAACTCGTCAATGCACAGCCACGCACAACAAGAAGTTTTCGCTGCACAACCACGATTGTGAGTGACTCAGAACAGCAGCACTTCTTAGAAGTGTGTTATCACTTTATTTGTGGACGTTGCCGGTACATTGCAGTCACGTGACGAACACCTGTATTCGGGTATTCGGATTTCTCTTTCCTCCTTCGCTTTGGTAGTTTCCTTTGTTACACGCCCCCTTCCTCCCTCCCCCTTTGCCAAAACCGAAAGTACTTGTCAACCTGCAGCAACCGAACAGCAAACTATTCCCAAATCGTGGTTCAAGTTCATTATTGTAGTGTAACAAAATTCCGACCTTTTGTTTGTCACAATGCTTTTTTATGTTAAAAAAATTCGACAAAAGAAGCCGCCATTTTCCCGCCTTTTTTGGAACACCAAGACATGCAATAGTCCTTACGGTGCAATGTATGTGTTAGCAACAATATAAAAGAAGAAATTCCAGCCAATAATACTGACATTATGACGTAAACACTACGAACATGTCAAGGTATGTCGATCGAGATACCTGGTCACCGAGGGTTTAAAGGTAAGTATCTCGACATAGATACCTGGCAATCAAAAGGTTAATTATGAGTACTTCATACACACTTTATGAAACAGGCTGAAAATACTTATCTCTTTCTGAATCCATCTCCATTAATAATGTACATATCTGAATAATAATAGTAATAGTGTATATAAATGAAGGGCAAGGGGAAAAAGAAACAAGAAATGTCCATTTTTTTCGATTTTGAGGTTTACAGCTCATTCTGTTGGTTGGAACTTATACTAAACAACTGTAAAAGCCACTGGAATGAAATGAGAATGGTGCGTGTAAGAGACGATCGAATATTTGCGGTACTGGGAAAGAACATAGGGTTTTGTGACATTCTTTGTTTTTTTTCCTTACCCTTCAATTTGAGTTAGTGTGTTCAGTTCACTTTGTGCATATTAAGGCTAGACGGGATTGGACCTACAGTTTAAAGTGAATCCGAACCACTATGTGCCTACACGGGTATCGAACCAGGGACCTCTTGATTACAAGGTGACGGCGAGTATATATAAATGTTGTACAATATCTTATGAGAGAGCCATCGATCAACCTACTTAGAAATGATATCTATAGTTGCTTGTCCAGAAGAAGAAAACAACGTATCGTGTCGACCACAAAGAAAGGATCAATTTTATATATATACATATAAAACTGGAAGAACAAATGCTGTACTTACCAAATTGAATGTTCAAAGGTGGCTCGATAAGACGCAACACAGTTTAGAGGCAAATTTAAAACGTTTTTCTTCACCCAAACTTGAAAACTTCGTAGAACACGACATGATCAAACTGCCATATAGACGGCCAGGAATATCAGAACAATGTTGGTTCCCAGATACCATCAATACTTAATGAGAAACCCAACGTCCCCATTTGAACCATCGTCCGGACAGTATATGTGGTGACGTTACAGCAGACAACGGAGCACGTGTTGAGCCTAAAAAAAAATGTAGAAACGTGTTATTTTCCTATCCCAAGCCATTGAAATTTTCATCGGAATGGTTAGCTTTAATTATTGTGACAGCAGTTATGGAACATAATTGTGATGTGTATCGTACATCAATGTAAAGATCAGATTTCGGAGAATACGTCTATATATCACACATACCTTACAGAGAATAAGGTATCCACTTTTATACAAAATCTAGACATTCCGGTTCCGAGCACAGCCGAAGCCGGCCCAAAGCTCACCCGATCTCAAGTCGGCCACTCTGTCGCTATGGATGATGGGAAACCAGCAGTCTCAGGCGATTGAACCGACAGAGCCCATTGGCTGAGATTTCTTTGGAGCATTCGGTTTACTCAATTTACTACTCCATTTATTTTTTACATTCTCATCTGGAAGGTATTTATATATATAGACGTATTCTCTGAAATCTCATCTTTACATTGATGTAGGACACGTATCAAAATTTTGCTTTATAACTGGTGTCAAAATTCTTAATTCCGATGAAAATTTCAATGGCTCGGGATAGGAAAAGAACACGTGGTAGATTTATTTCGACTCATGACGTCACACTAATATGGTACATCACCATCTTTAGAGGTTGTACTGAAAGCAGACTCACTAAGTCATGGATACCATTTATTTATTTATTTCGAAACACAGGCACATGCCCAATTACCGTATTCACAGAGTATTATGTAAACAAAAAAGTTATACAAAGAGAATATTAAATCAAGTTAGAAATATGACATTTCAATCTACAACATACTTATAAACATGACTAATTTCATATGAGAAGAAATCCCTCAACAGTGGAAAGAATCCATATTTGTTCCTGTGTTTAAAAAAGTTGATAAAATGAACTGCAATAATTACCGTGGAATTTCTCTTCTCTCAACAACATATAAAATATTATCTAACATTCTTTTAACAAGACTAACCCCATATGCTAATGAAATTATAGGTGATTATCAATGTGGATTTAAACGTAACAGATCAACTACAGATCAAATTTTTCACATCAGACAGTCACTTGAAAAAAGTGGGAATATAATCAAAATGTCCATCAGCTATTCATTGATTTCAAAAAAGCATATGATTCTGTCAAAAGAGATACATTATATAATATATTAGTAGAGTTTGGAATACCTAAGAAGCTTGTTAGTATGATAAAAGTATGCACCAGTGAGACAGAAAGTAAAATTCGTGTTAGTATTAATATGTCTGACAAATTTACAATTCATGATGGGTTAAAACAAGGAGATGCATTATCTCAATTGCTCTTTAATTTTGCCTTAGAATATGCTGTTCGGAAGGTAAAAGAAACTAAAGAAGGACTAAAATTAAATGGTGTGACTCAGTTGTTAGCATATGCAGATGATGTAGACTTACTGGGGTATGATGTGAATACAATTAAGAATAATGCTAAAATATTTTTCAAAACTGCTAATGAGATAGGTTTGGAAGTTAACAAAGACAAAACTAAATATATGCTTACAGGCCGAAACCAAGCGTTAGGTAATAATCGAAATCTAATTATTGATAACAACTCGTTTGAACCAGTTTCCAATTTCAAATACTTAGGAGTAATATTAACAAATGAAAATCATATTAAAGAGGGAATAAAAATTAGGCTTAATTCAGGAAATGCATGTTACTTCTCTCTTCATAAACTTTTGTCTTCTCGTTTAATATCTAAGAAACTAAAAGTTAAAATATACAAAACCGTAATTTTGCCTGTAGTATTATATGGATGTGAAACTTGGTCCCTTATATTGAAAGAGGAACATAAATTGAGAGTATATGAAAATAAGATCCTTAGGAAAGTCTTTGGACCTAAAAGGGATGAGGAGACAGGTGAGTGGAGAAGGTTACATAATTTAGAAGTACATAATTTGTATGCATGTCCAGATATTATTAGAATAATTAAATCAAGAAGACTTAGGTGGGCATGCCATGTGGCACGAATGGGAGAGGAAAGAGGAGTTTACAGGATTCTTGTTGGGAAACCTGATGGTAAGAGACCTGTAGGAAGGCCAAGACGAAGATGGAGGGACAACGTTGAGATGGACCTAAGGGAAATCGGTAGGGATAGAAAAGAGTATATAGAACTTGCTCAAGATAGGGACAGATGGAAGGCCTGTGTTGCTGCAGCCATGAACATTCGGGTTTAAGAAGGCTAGGGAGTTAGTTAGTTAGTTAGCTAATTTCATATATTGCTTGAATTCATAGAGTTTATGTAATATTTGTATATAAGTTATACAGAAGTAATCAGCTTATATACATGTAAATAGTAGTGGTGTAATAGAGATATTGATTAATAAGTTGCACATATGAGACGCAATGATAATCATACGACTATAGACTGTAGTGCGTGAATCTTCAATTGTTGGTACGTCACATTCGTATGCATCAAACAATCCAGTTTAATGTGCATACAGAGGTATTTTTTTTCAATCTATGCAAGTTTATTTACTTAATGTGCAAGCATCATAAAACTACATAGATATAATTTGTTAGAAAAACATTGTTTCTTATCACTTTGGCCAGTTTGATAGATATTCATTCAACCGAACTAATAATGATTTAAATTGGTCTCTTGCGTTTTTAAATATAAGCAAAATAACAATTAATCACTATTAAATCGCTTCTCCACGAAGTATGGAAGAGAAAGTTCAGGAACTAAATATAATTATGTGAGTGAGTGCAAGTTCTGAACTTAAAAACAGTATGGAAAGTACGTACTTAGCCTTCTCCCACATATCGGACACCTTAACAACGTGTCTACTTGGAGGAAATACCACTTCCTCTACCTGGGTCAGAATCCAAAATGCGCTGCCTGAAGGTTTACGAAGTTGAACAGAGGCTTCGTTATTACGTCATTGCATAACCGATTCTATTGTCCTCTGGTGGCAATAATAAACATGATTCCATCGAACTGCCACAAATGAAAGCAAGATAAACAAAATGACGGCTCCGTGCCCACTGCGGTCCATAATACTCACCAATTAACAACGTGTATTTTAAACTATGAAATGGTTAACGGGAAAACAAATATATACAATATATATACAGTAGTATAATTGATGCTATAACCAGGACACTTATAGCGTACAAAAGAAGAGCTCATATGATTAAACACCCCGATTTGCCCACACTTGAAATTAAGCCAAGATGCCTATATGCCCCAATTCTTCAAGTGTGATATGCTCTTAATTCTAAGAATTTTGAATCCTAGTGTACAAAAGAAGAGTTCATATGCCCCGATTTTCCCACACTTAAAATTATGTCAAGTACCCATATGATTTTATTGTTTATAGTGTGTTGTTCAGTCAAAATCCCAAGAATCTTGAATTCTAGTGTAGAAATGAAGAACCACCCTCAGACAGATTTGCCCATGTGTGTAGAAGCTACATCTCTCAGTTTGTTGTCCAAATATGCCCCCTCTTGATATTGTTTGGCTACACTTAAAAACTAGGGCAAAATGCTTATATTCTCATCCTCTACAACTTACAGATCAATACAATAGGACAAGGGCAGGCAAGCAAATTGGTTTCATGTTTTTTCTAATCTTTGATCAGTTTCATGTCCCGGCCAGCAATAAAATATGCACGCCTGGGAGATTTTATATGCTTGCATGCATGAGATAAAATCTACACTGTGCCCTTTCAGGGAAAATTCCCCATACATGCCATCACGTTATTGACTCCAAGGGAAATTCTTAGTAAAAAGAACATTGGCCTCTTGCATGTTGTCATATATGCCTGAATTGGATTCAGGTTTTGCCTTGTTCTGATAATATATACCCGAGTGAGACTTACAGAATATTCATTGCACAGCTCAAAGTCCAACTTTGAAATGTATTTAGCTGATATAGAGCTCATAACTCCTGGGTTCTGATGCTCAATAGAATATGGACATAGTCCCATGGCTTATTGCCTTGTAAACAAGGGCTCTGGGTTTGAGTCCTGGTAAAATGTGAGGCCTCCCCTGATGGCAAAGTGTTAATATTGTTGCCTTGTAAACAAGAGCTCTGGGTTTGAGGCCTGGTAAAATGTGAGGCCTCCCCTGATTTCAAAGTGTTAATATTGTTGCCTTGTAAACAAGAGCTCTGGGTTTGAGTCCTGGTAAAATGTGAGGCATCCCCTGATTGCAAAGTGTTAATATTGTTGCCTTGTAAACAAGAGCTCTGGGTTTGAGTTCTGGTAAAATGTGTAAGATTGAAATACATGTGGCAAAATAATATCTCCACACGTGAGATTTTGAGAATATTCACTGCTAGTTGATATACAACTGATAGCTCCCAGATCTGAAACCTGGTAAAGTGTGTTATACAACAGCATAATAGAGCAAAATTATTTTATATTGGGGATCACCAGAGCCTAGTTATTGCTGTTGTCTGGGTATAAAAGCATCAGCTCAGCCACTAACTGCTGTTATAATTGTTTTGGCATATTGTCCATAGTTCTGTTTTTTTGGACCAAGAAACTTTATATAAACAAACAACAAAAATGCCAAATCAAAAATATTGCAATCAATGCAAAAAAATATATCTAGTTCTAATTGGTCTAGGCATCGCCATATTTGTGACCCTAAGAAATGCAGAAAGGCTACAAAAATGTGTCCAAGATGCCATAAAATATTAAGCAAAGCATATTACAAAAGGCATAAGTGTATTTGTTCGGCAAAGTCATCAACATTGCCCCCACAACCATCTACATCTGGTCTGAAAAGGAAGCATGAAACACCTGTTAATGCTGGACCAGCAAAGCAGCCACGCTATGCACCACCTATCCATAGCAGTTTTAATGGCCAACTTAGGGATCACCGGTTTGTATCAGAGCCAAAATGTGACATTAAAAATTTTTTGAACAGTATAAATCCAGATGTGCAGGCAATTCTAAATGCACAAAATGGCTCTTATAAGCTGTCCCTCAAATTGTTTACACAATATAAGAAGCCAAATGGCACAAAATTTACACAGCCCCACTTAACAGAAACTGTACCGGTATATTCAAATGCAAATTCAGACAAAATAATAAGCAGTTTGATAGATCAATTGAATATTAAACACTCTGAATTTGCTGGAAAAGAGTCTGGATGGAGCCTATGCGGATCTCCACACAAGCTCTATGTTAATATTTCTGAATTCAGCCCATTACAAGGATCTACATATTTGCCATTACCTGCCAATATTAAAAACAAACAAGCCGTGGTTAATATAAAAAATAATGATGAGAAATGCTTTTTGTGGTGTATTTTAGCTGCTTTGTTACCAGTTTCAAGGCATCCTGAGCGAATAAGTTATTATAAACAACATGAAAATGATTTTGATGAAGCAATGGAGGGTTTAGAATATCCAATGTCTGTTCAGAATATTGATAAATTTGAAAAAAAAACAGGGATATTAATGGTAAACAATTATCTATTAATGTATTTATTTGTTCTACTGGCCGTGGCAATTGCTTGATAGCACCTCTCAGAATCAGTACATTTGATGATGATTCTGCTGTTCCGATTGATCTGCTCTTAATTGAAGGGGATGATACACACCATTATACTCTGATACAAAATCTTGAAGCTTTAGTCAGAACACAACTAGACAAATTTAATAGAACATTTAAGTTGTGCCGAAGATGTTTAACTGTATTTGATGGTCAAAAAATGGTAAATGGGGTTCGTGAAAAAAATGCAGAAATTGCTAAAAACAAGTTAATAGAGCATCCGAAATACTGTGGCAACCATAAACCTGTTCATATGGTGATGCCTAATCCAAGTGAAAATGCCAAATTCAAAAAATTTGAAGCCTTGTTGGAACACCCAGCATATATAGTCTGTGATTTTGAATCAAATCTCAAACCGCTTGCATTCTGTAGCCCAGATTCTGAGGAACCTTCAATTGCACTATACCAGTTACATGAACCTTCTAGTTTTTATTATGTTGTTGTACAGGATGGTGTATTTAGTAAAGAATATTTATACATGGGAGCAGATGCCATCAAAGAATTTGCACATAGAATAGAAAAAAAGTGCAATGACATAGCATCTAATATCTTATTAAAATCAAAACCCATGTTGCCTTTAACAGAGAAACAGATTGAAGATTTCAACAATGCAGAAAAATGCCCGGTATGTGATTCTGAATTTTCAGATACAAATATCAAGGTGAAACACCATTGTCATACAGATGGTAAATTCTTAATGGCCCTGTGTAATAGCTGTAATATTAAGATCCAGAGACCAAAATTTGTCCCCATATTTTGCCATGGTGCATCCAATTATGATTTTCATCATTTGATCAGGTACGAGGGGTTTGACAAGCAGAATTTACATATTTTAGCTGAAAATAATGAGAAATATATTGCCATTAGCAAAATAATTAAAGTTAATGGTGTTCCTATTCACTTAAAATTTCTTGATTCATACAGAATTCTGTCTGCTAGCCTGGCTACACTGGCCACTCAATTATCTGATGATCAATTCAAAATCACATGTGCTTTGTTTCCAAATCAGGACCTGAAATTAATTAGGCGGAAGGGTGTATATCCATATGTTTATGTTACAGATTTTTCTAAATTTGATGAGTGTTCTCTGCCACCACAACAAGAGTTTTACAGCAAAATCAGAGCATCTGGAATCACTGATGATGATTATCACCATGCCCAGTTGATGTGGAACAATTTAAAATGCCAGACATTTGGTGATTATCACAAGGCATATTTAAAACTTGATGTGACCCTCTTAGCTGATATACTTCAGGCATTTAGAAAATCTTCCATGCAAAATTATAAGCTGGATCCAATGTATTTTACAGTGCTCCGGGCCTAGCATGGTCTGCAATGTTTTTAAAGACTAAAATGCAATTGGATCTGATCCAGGATCAAGATATGTATCTGTTTATAGAACAATGTATAAGAGGAGGCATGGTGCAATGTTCTCAGAGATATGCCAGCGCAAATAACAAATATATTCCTGATTATGATCCAGCACTGCCATCAATTTATATACTGTATGTAGATGCCAATAGCCTCTATGGTTATGCTATGATGAAAAAACTGCCATATGCAGGGCTTGAGTGGGTTGAAGATTTTAATATTGAAGATCTTCAGGATTTTGATGACAGTAACTATGGCCTGTTCTTAGAGGTTGATCTGACAATTCCTGATGATTTACACAACACATTTTCTGATCTGCCCCCAATTCCTGAGGTTGAGTGTTCACCTGGCTCTAAACAGAAGAAGCTCATGATGACTCTAGAGCCAAAACAGGATTATATCATATATTACAAAAACCTCCAGTTCCTAATGAATCATGGTGTTCAAGTGACCAAAGTTGGCAAAGTCTTAAGGTTCAGGCACTCAAGATAGTTGAAGCCGTATATTGATACAAACACATAGCTTCGAACATCAGCAATGAGCCAATTTGATAAGACCTTGTTTAAATTGATGGTCAATTCAGTGTATGGCAAAACAATAGAAAATGTCAGAAAATATACTGATGTTAAATTAATTACTGACCCCAGCCGGATCAAAAAATTGATAGCAAAGCCCAACTTCAATTACAGAAAAATTTATGATGAAAATATGGCACTTTTCAACATGAAAAAAACAAAGATTAAGTTTGATAAACCTATTTATGTAGGGGCTGTGATATTGGAATTGGCCAAATTACACATGTTAAAATTGTTTTATAATGTGTTGAAGCCTTTTTATAAGGATTGTGTAAAACTGATGTACATGGACACAGATAGTTTTGTTCTTGATATTCAAACAGAAGATGTTTATCAAGATATAGCACAGCCTGAATTGTTTAAATATTTTGATACCACTGAACATTCAAAAATTAAACACCACAACAAAAAGGTGCCTGGCAAGTTAAAAGATGAGACACTTGGTGATGTTATTGTGGCATTTGCTGGGTTAAGGGCATACAGTACAGTTTTGAAACATGTAGTGGCGCTGTTGCCAAAAAGGCCAAGGGTATTGGCAGAGTGACTGTAGACAAAGAGCTTGAATTCGAAGATTACAAAAATTGCCTCAAATTATGTAGCACAATCAGAACATCAGAATCCAGAATTCAGAGTGTGGATCACTTGTTGACTACAAATATTGTAAGAAAAGTGGCTCTGGATCCACACGATGATAAGAGATGCATTTTATCATGTGGCATACATACTCTACCATGGGGTCATTGTGATTTGAAAAGTGGTAATCAATGCCCAATTACAGAGCATGATTTGAAATAAATAAACAAGCCTATGAATTTATTTGGGTTCAAAAAACAGGCTATTATGGACCTGCCTACACCACAACCCTCTTCTGATATGATATCTAAACTACGTGCTTTGTTAATTATTCATCTGAACAGCATACTTACAGATGCTGATGATGAAACAGGTAAAACATTGTACATATTTAACAATAATTTAAATCATTACCAATTACCTGTAGGTGGTCAATTGCAATTTATTACAACCCCTGAGGGTAATGTCAAGATTTAAGTAGGGAGAAATATTTATAGAATTAAGCACTCAAACAAGATTTCTGGCACTGTATATACTGTTTCTGCTGGTGACTGCTTATATATTGAGGTCCCTGGATCCTATGACAAGCTTATTCCTTTTTTTATAGAATTAAGAATTAGATATTCAATAATAAATAACCACTAAAACAAAAATGCCTAATGATATATTTGGCCATACAAGGCATGAAGATCACAGTGATGAGATTCTGATGCTTGATGTCAGAGTCAAAAAATTAAGAAGTGATTTGCAAGCTTTACAAACCACACTGAATGCCAGTCTTCAACTAGAAATTACAAATTTGCAATCACATTGCATGGACCCTCTTCTTAAAATTGATTCTGAACTCAAATTGCTGCTTCAAAAATATACTGACTTGGCCACATTAGAAAATTTTCAAAGTTTAGAAGAGGCTGTAGCAGCTCTTCAAGCCAAATTTAAGACCCAGGCCACCAACTCTGAGCAATTGAAACAACAATTAGAAGAGCAGATTAATAATGTCCAGACACAGCTCCAAACAATTGTCAAAAGCATAAAATCACAAGAAGATTTTGATCTAGTAATTTCAACTCTAAAGGAACAGATTCAATCACTCCAGATACCTTATCTGGACCCCTTGAACAATGCCATAGCCGAGGTTAAAGAAAAAATTGAGACACTTGAAAATTTTATGAACAACTTGCCATCTTCTGATGCTTTGAGTGCAATAACTCGGAGTGTTGCCAATATTAAGCTGCAACTTGAAACATATGAAGATTTTGGAAAAATTCAAAGTACCATAACCCATCTTGAGGGTACAATAGCAGCAGTGCAAAGTGATTTGACAAATGTACAAGAATCTCTAGAATCCCGCCTGCCTGGTATTGTAGACACACTTGTCAGTGTCCAGTAACAGATCACAAAGCTTGAAAACCTCAACACTGAATCTGAGCTATCTCATTTTCATCACTTGATCGATGATATCCAAACAAAACTTGAAATTTTACAACAATCAACACCCACTCAGGCAGATATAGCCCTGCTCCAAAATGCTATGCAAAATGTGGCTGATGCATCTGAATTAAATAATGTGAAATTGGCACTTGAATCTTTGCAAAATACTGTAACAAATCTGCCTACATCACAGGAACTTAAAACTATTAAGAGAGCAGTGAATCGCATATTGAAATCAGAAGATATCAAGAATATCCAGACAGAGATCAAACAACTTACTCAGACAGTGGCCACTCTACCAACTAATCAACATATTAATGAACTGCATGCCCTGTTTGAGGATATCAGAAGACAGGTCCATGATCTTACTGCTCAAAATTCAAAATTGGCAGTTATTGAAAATTTGCAACAAATTGTAGCTAATATCAAGCAACAGCTAGGGACCATGGAATCCAATCAAGCAAATGCTCTGTCTGTTTTTGCCACCCAGCTTCAAGAGATTGTGCAACAATACAAGAAACTTGTTGTGGACATAAAAATCAAGCCAGGCCATGATGATGTTGTTAGGACCATCAATGAGCACCTTGAATCTGTAACAAGCAGATTGCTTACAGCAGAAAAAGAAATAACAGGCATAATTGAGAATCCAAAACATACAGTAATTCTTGAATTGTACAGCATCCCCAACAAAGAATATGATTCACCATTTACACCAGGTGGCAAAATATATAAGCTGTCCCCTGCACAATTTTATTACCAGTTTTTTGTTGGGGGCACACTGAAACCAATCAAGATCAAATATTGGCTTCAACCACAGGCACACCACTACCCCATTTTATCAATAACAAATGCTGACAACAACCAAAAATCACCAGTGTAGAGTTAGAGGATTTTACAGATCCCAATACAATAGAAACATCTTATGCTGAAGATGATGGCTCTCTGGAATTTTATATACAAATAGGAGACAAATTATATTTAGAAAATCCTGTAGTATCAGCTGCTGAACACCGTATAGTTGCAATATTCTTGTTTTCATATTATGTCTAGACAAATTATTGTTGATGAATTACACAGACAAGCCAGACATAATTATAAGAGACTGCCAGTAGTCACAAAAGGCATAGATGATTTATGGCAGAGCGACTTGATTGAAATGGCAAGTGGACAGCTGAAAAACTTAGACAAAATCAACAAGGGCTAAAAGTATCTACTCACTGTAATAGACACATTTTCAAAATTTGCCTGGGCTGTGCCACTCAAATCCAAGACTGGAAAATGTGTTACATAAGCCTTCAGGACATCCATCAATCAGAGTGGAAGATCACCGCGCTATTTGCAAACAGATAATGGCAAAGAATTTTAAAATTCTGTGTTCCAACAATTTATTAAAAGCCAGTCAATAAAACATTCCTCGAGTTACAGTGATCTCAATGCCTCAATTGTAGAGAGATTCAACAATACCCTAAAAAATCTTATGTATAAACAATTTACACTTCAAGGTAATTATAAATGGCTTAATATTCTTCCAGAACTTCTACATAAATATAACAACTCGGTTCATTCCACAATCAACATGAAACCCTCTGAAGTAACTTCATCTGATGAGCAAAAATTGATCAGGACTGTTTATTATCCTAGATACCAGGCAACAACAAGAAAAGCCAAATACAAGGTGGGTGATCAAGTAAGAATCAGCAAATATAAGCACTTATTCAAAAGAGGCTTTACAAGAAGCTGGAGCACTGAATTATTTACAGTGGTTCAAGTTAAAAATGGGACCCTTAAAACATATATAATAAAAGACCACCGAGGAGAAATTCTCAAAGGCCGGTTCTATGATGAAGAACTCAACAAAACTAAACAGCCTGACACATATCTCATAGAAAAAATCATCCGCAGAAAAGGCAACAAGTTATTTGTCAAATGGCTAGGACTTCCAGAACACAGCTGGATCGATGCAGACAAAGTGATAATATGAGCACCTGGGATGTTATAAAGAGGCTGCCAGAACCTGAACAGCAGATTTAGAGAAATGGCAAGTTGCTGCCTGATAATATTAGATGTTTTATTGTTGGGCCATCGGCTTGTGGTAAAACTACACTAATGATTGATAATTTTTTATTGGCACCCAACTGGTTAGACTGGAAAAACAGGCACTTGTATGTTTTCTCTAAGAGCTTGGAACAATTAAAATATCAGCAGTTGATGAAGCTATATGATGGATTGGATATTGCCACTTTTGAATCAGATGTTAAGCCACTCCATGAATGTCTCGATAATTCTGTTGTTGTGTTTGATGACATTATACTGGATAATCAAAACAAGGTTAGAAATTTCTTTACACAGGGCCGACACAAAAACATTGATTGCTTCTACCTGGCACAGACTTTTTCTAAAATACCGAAGCAGCTGATCAGAGACAACAGCAATTTTATATGTGTGTTTCATCAAGATCATACCAACCTCAAACACATACATGATGAATATGTAGGAGGGGACTTGAGCTACAATAATTTTTCCAAGTTTTGCAGTAGGTGCTGGAACCAGGACAGTTATGGGTTTGTCACAATTGATATGACAAGAAAACCCAATAGTGGCAAATACAGAAATAAAATCAACAATTTTCTAGACATTGAAACATATATAAATAACCATGAAAAGGCCAATCATTGATGATCTTAAATTAAGAGATTATCTTGTAAAAAGATTTAAGGGATGGAAATCACAGAACCGAGGAATTTATGAACAACACAAACAAACAGAACAGCCTATTATTGATGCTATTAGTGAATTAGGTAAAAATATCAAAACTGTTACAGAGCAAAATCAAAATTTGATCACAGAGCTTGTACCTGTAGCTGCAAGGAACATATTAGATTATCCAATCACCCCACTTTCTAGTATTCATACACCTAGTCCTATTGCTCCACGAAGAATTGAAGCTAGTCAGGATCCTATTGAATTGGGTCTTCTTGCTCAAAAATATTTAAGCACACCTAAAGACAACAAAGATGAGGTTTTTGGCTTATATGCTGACACAGAGCGTGATGGTAGCATCATACATAGAATTGGCAATTTCAGAGTAACATTTATGGGAGATGATATAATTGTATATTCAGAATCTCATCTTGGAGAAAAATGTGCTTTCGTTAAATATCCCGGCACACCTGGATTGTGGGAACTGATGACTAGGAAGAGACCTGGCAGCTATACAGATCAAGATTATGAGCATTACAAAGAAATATTAATAAAATCAGATGCTCTATACCAGAACAATGATCCCACACAAAAAAGAGTCAAGTCTAGCAGTGGGGCAAAATACAACAATTTAATCAAGCCTGTATGGTCACAGATCAAGACAGGCAGTGGAATCAAACAATACAACACCCTGCCTAAAGAATTTGTCTGGGTTGATGATGTCAGGAAACTTGTAGATAGGTTATTGGTGATAGCTGGGGAGGAAAATGCTGCCAACCACAATTTTTACAATGAAAAGGTTGGAATTATGGACATGATAAACACCAAATTGTCTAATTTTATAGTGAATGACACTAAGGGGATTGGATATCTTATAAAAATTATTAATACTCTACCACCTAAATTTTGGAATATCTCTGAGGGTCGGGGGTTGGTTAATGATATTATAAACAAGCTGCCATTTGAACTACACATTCCAGGCTATCAGTATTGTGGTCCCGGTACAAAATTGGACCATAGATTAAACAGAGGTGATCCTGGTGTTAATCCCCTAGATGCTGCTTGTAGAGACCATGACATAGCATACAACACACATTCTGATCTTGACAAGAGACTTGTTGCAAAAAGAAATTAGAAGAGGCTGCATTTGGTAGATTTGTATGCAAATATGCTTCTTTAAGTGAAAGAATAGCAGCATGGGGAACCACCATAGCTATGAACACCAAGCAAAAACTGGGGTGGGGGCTGTGAATATGTATATAATAAACCTAGGATGAAGGCCAAGGGTGGTATGTATCAAATACCTTATGCAGGTCTTAAATCTCTTAAAACTATTGATAGTTTTTTAACCAAAAAGCAGCGGAAGAAAAAAAGCTCTTGTATTGCCAAGGGCCATGGTATGAAATTGTTGCTTAGTACCCCCAATTAAAAAAAATTACAGCAATCCAGGAAAAAAATCACACGTGGGTGGATTTATATTTACTATCCCGGCCATCTTAGCAGCACTTGGGGTTGTAGGGAGCTTGGCTGGGGGATCAGCTGCCATAGCAAAAACAGTAATAGATGCCAAGAAAAATAGGGCAGAATTAGATGAATTGAAGCGCCATAACCTGGCCATGGAGAAACAAGGGAGAGGTGTTAAGAGAGCCATGAATAAGTTTAAAAAAACAAGAGCCGCTTACAAACCAAGATATTGAAGCTTTAATCAAGCCACTGGGCATCAAAAATTTAGAGGTGTGTACATGTCTGATTCTTTACCAGAACAACCACTCAACAAAGAGTGTGGCATTGTTAATTTGGATAAGTACAAAAATCAGGGCACTCACTGGATTTGTTATCTTAAATATTTAAAAGATGAGGCATTTGTGTTTGATTCATTTGGAGGTGTTCCACTTGAAAATTTAGTAAAATATCTAAAATCAGCTAATTTTTATTACAATAATGCCCGTGTTCAAAACTTCAAAGATGTTAATTGTGGACATTTGTGTTTATGTGTTCTTAGATATATGTCTCAAATAAATAAACCGACAATTGAAAATTTTCAAAAGGCCCTGTGGAATATAAAACATCATGGGGGTATTCCATCTCACCAGCCAAAATTCAATATTGAAACTTAGATTACATGATGATATAGTGTATCCCAAAACAATAGCTCTCAGAGCATTTTATGGCATGTACTTGATCCCTAATATTACACACCACAACAACAAAATTGCAGTAGGGGATCAAAAAATTGTCATCACTCCAGGGCAATATAATCTGTCCACTCTAAATGCTCAATTACCCAGAGGTATAGTATCAACTCAAAATTCTGTCACTCACAGAGTAGAGATTGTATCTGCTACAGAAACAGTGGATCTGGGTACTATAGGAGAGCTGTTAGGCTTTGAGAACAACACAAAACTTGAAGCAGCCATCAAACACACTGCTATTAATATACCTAAATTCTTAGCCATAGAGACTCTGAATATTCATTGTAATGTGGCCGAGGGTATGATCACCAAATCAAATGGCATAGGCACTCACAAACAAACTGGCATTATTGCAACATTCAAACCTAACTCTGAATTTATGGAGCCCATCATCTACACTCCATCCCCAACTTTATATTTTCCTGTGTGCCATAATAGAATAGATTATATTGAATTGATGGTCACTTATGAAAAAGAAGAATTAGTTGATTTTGCTGGAGCCACAAAAACTGCAATCATAAAGATTAATATTTAAATAAAAATACATACAAAAAAATGGAAAATATTGAGAGTTATGAGCTACAATCATTCCCCCCAAACAGGAGGACATTTGCAAATTTAAATCAACCCAACACAGAGATTGAGGTTGATCTTGATGTAGGGGAAGGCTTTATACACCCCCACAGAGCAGATCTATACATCAAATTTGATGTTGTAAAGCTCGATGGTACAGATTATCCGGCAAATTCAAATATAAGATTGGTGGACAATTTTGTGCCGCATCTGTTCTCTGAAATTGAGATCAGAAAACATGGTGTTGTTGTAAACAGAGTAGATTATCCCGGCATTACCTCCACAGTTTTGGCTACACTAAAATTATCCAAAACCGAAGCTTCTTACTACAAAATAGGTGGATTTGAGGCTGGTGATAAAATATTATCCAAGAGCCACACAGTGCTGTTTCCTATGCGCCTGTTGCCAGGATTCTTCTCAGATTACAAAGATATTATGTGGAAGGGTGGTTTAAGAATCACATTTAGAAGAGCTGCCAATGATAATAATGCTTTGATGAGGTACAGTACATTAAAATCTACAGGGGAAGCTGTGCCTAATACCCTACCTGATGAGGGCAAGTGCCTTATTCAGACTATGGAGCTAAGAATCCCGGTTGTTGAATATGAAGCCAGGTATGCTCTTAAATACAAAGCAGATATAATAAAAAATCCACAGATTCCTTTACAATTTTATACATATCAATGTTTACAGAAGCCTGCCGCTGGTATTTATTATGAGTTTGATGCTACAAATTCATTCTCCAGTATACAATATGACATGCCGGATTTTGTGGTGGTATTGTTTCAGACTTCAAGACACAATAATCAGGAAAAAATTTCAAGTAAATTTCATAGCTGCTACATCAAGAACATATATCTTAAAAATGGCAGAAATGAGGTATTTCCTATAGAAAATTATAATTTAAACATGTCCAAGGATGATTTCCTCAAATTATATGAAGCATTTACAGCATACAAAAGGGTCACTACTGGCAATACCGACATGTATTACACACCAGATGAATTCAAAGCACAGAGACCCATGTTTGTCATCAACACTTCAAAAAGAAAACAAGTTGTGGTTAATGACAGGACAAACATTAAAATTATCTGTGAATTCCACGATACACTCCCTGATGACACCATATGTAGTGTTATTCTCATAGGTGAAAAATCATATGTTTATGATGTAAGAAATGAGAGAGTCACAGAACAATTCTAGAAGATTTTTGCTTATTACCGGACCGGAAGTAAATATAAATGGGTGTGGGTGGGTGTGAGTGGCTTTTTGCCTTAATTTTAAGTGTAACCAAAACAATATCAAGGGGGGGGGGCATATTTTTGACAAAGTTTATAGACAACAATCTGGCAGATGCAGCTTTTACACACATATGCAAATCTGTCTGAGGGGAGTTCTTCATTTCTACACTAGAATTCAAGATTCTTGGGATTTTGACAGAATAACACACTATAAACAATAAAATCATATGGGTACTTGACATAATTTTAAGTGTGGGCAAATCGGGGCATATGAACTCTTCTTTTCTACACTAGGATTAAAAATTCTTAGAATTAAGAGCATATCACACTTGAAGAATTGGGGCTTATAGGAATCTTGGCATAGTTTTAAGTGTAGCCAAATCGGGCTGTTTAATCATATGAGCTCTTCTTTTGTACGCTATAAGTGTCCTGGTTATAGCATCAATTATACTACTATATACAAATATAAAATACAGACTACGTTAATCAAAGCAGGCTTGGGTCGAAGTACTTGAGAGGTAAGATCCCGCACTTGGAGTTATTCGCAATTTTCTAACTTTATGATGAATATTTATATATTCCTACTTCCAATCTTTTCAGCAAAATGTTTAATCCATTTGGAATGTAGACGTTTGTTTCGTTACAGAATGAGCCGAATGTTTTAACACATCTGACAGCTCTGTGTCACAATTAAATATAATTAGCAAAATTTGCGTTAGTTTTTGCATTTTATTATTTTGATTAATAATTAATTTTCTCACTTTTGTAGGTCCTTATAGGTCATGCGATGCTAAAGGGTTGAGCTGTATTGCTCGTATACAAGGTAGGAAATGTATATATTGCAAATAACGTTTTTAGCTTAGAAATATTCTAAAACAACATATCAACACAATAAAAATTCAATTTAAATTATAAAAATACAACAACAATATATGTAAAACATGAAATATATTTCAAATTAGATCTTATACAATATACAGTGTGTTCGAAAAGTAACTATACACTTGTCGTGCACTAGTACAACAATACGTAACATCGACGTACCTTAAAGTAGTTGTTGCAAATGGTTCCCATGAACATCCAGACATATCTGCACGCGTTTCTTCTTGTTCTCGAAAACTCTCACAAGTTGTTCATGTGGATTGTTCTTGATGAAATCAATAATAGCAGTTTGAAGTTCCTGTGGGCTGTGGGGGTTTCCTCGATAAACATTACTTTGTGCATAACCCCAGAAGAAAAAATCTGTGGGCTTAAGTTCGGAGAAAGAGGTGGCTACAAGTCCTTAGAAATGATTCGATCTCCGAAAAACTCTTGCAGTAACTTTGTGGACTGCCTGGCTGTACGGGCGGTCGGGCTGTCTTGTTGAATCAAAGCATCATTGATATCGTCCTCGGTTAGCTCTCCCATGAACTGGGAAAGCTGAATTTATTGTTTCTGCGAAGAATATTCTCCTGAATATTACAATTCACACCCCAAAGGTCTGGTCGTGAAAAGTAATTTCATATACGGCATGTGGGTTGTTGGTAGAACATAAACCGATTTCTGTGCGTGCACATACCCTGATAAGTGGAACCATGCCTCATCGGTATAGAAACCATAGTCCAAAATATCATCAGAATTGTCCGCTAGAAACTGTCGAAACCATTCATCGTATTTAATTCGCTTTCCACAGTCTGCGGCCAATAATCTTTGAACCGCTTTCACTTTATACGGGATGAGACAGAACGGCCTTGTGAGCGTTTGCAACACCAATGTTTTTCCGTTGGGACAATTTTCGCATTGACTTGCTGGGACTAGTTGCATAGCATCTGATATGAAGTTTTTCATCATCAAGTACTGATGATCTACCATTTCGCTCATAGTTCTTTACCGATCCCGTCTCCCAAAATGTCTCGATTAGCTATCTTACACTATGTCGATTAGGAACCAGTGCACCTCGAAATATGACGATAAAAACCGGTCTTTCACTGTCTGTGTGTACTCACCAAGCTCACGGAAGACGTATTGAACGAGAATTATTCTTTGTTTTAAAGTTAAGATCATTCTGAGCGCACACGGAAAGACACGGTCTCAATCGT
Source organism: Lepisma saccharinum (assembly GCF_977018435.1). Lineage (NCBI taxonomy): Eukaryota > Metazoa > Arthropoda > Insecta > Zygentoma > Lepismatidae > Lepisma > Lepisma saccharinum. The sequence continues at coordinate 94,732,613 of NC_139233.1, forward strand.
TCAAATGCGACTAAAACACAATGAACATCAAAGAAACAGACACACCGTTTCGTCGCAAAGCACCAGTCTGACTGGCGAGGAAGCAAACTGCACACAACGCAGTTTGCCAACCTTTGCAGAAAACATTACTCGCAGGTGACGGAATACGTACGATCCCTCAACAAATAATCGTGTTTATGTAGGTATATAGTTACTTTTCTAACTCACTGTATAATAAATTAACCCTGTAATCAATGTTCCCAGTGTTAACGTTTCTGCCATAGCGTATTACATCCATTATTGAATTCGTAAAATAATAATACAACCTTAAGGAATTTAATCTATCTATCTATTTATCTATCTATCTATGTGTCTATATATATATATATATATATATATATATATATATATATAATTTCAATTTCATTTTTCCTTTATTAAAGGGCCAGGTTCAGCCTGCGGCTGTTCTACCACCTAACCCCGATGGATACATACATACATATATATATATATATACATATATATATATATATATATATATATATATATATATATGTGTGTGTGTGTGTGTGTGTGTGTGTGTGTGTGTGTGTGTGTGTGTGTGTGTGTTAAAAGAATGGTTTACAACTTTCAAAAGTCTCTCTTTCTCACAACACCCTCCGTTATTCAGTGATTCATTTTCTAACTAATTTTTATATATTTTTTGTTACATTTAGTTTTCATGCACAGAAGCGCAAAAACAAATGTTTGTGGTTGTGGCGAGGAGGCAAGTGCCTGGATGCATTGGACACTTCTGTAGGGTCCCCCAGTACAACGAAAGAAACTTAAATAGTCCGACAACCGAACCTGACGGTTTATAATTACAAATAAAAACAATACTCATTTATACAACGAAGTCAATTTAAACATGTTGTACTACATCTCAAAGCATTTTATGAAAATTGCCGGAGAGGCAGTTCCATGCAGTTTCTTGACAACGAAAGTTCATTATCTGAATAGTACACCTGTTAGGCGCGGCAACTGAACACTGAACGGAAGTTGGTCGAGGTAACGACATTGAGGTGTTTGTTATCACAAAGCATGTTTGTCAGTCAGCATGGAGCAGTTGTCAGTACAACAAAGTGTTTTTGTTGTTGTGACATTTTTCATAATGAATGTGTGGTGGCAGCAGCCTGCTTTCCCTCGGCACTTTAATATTCACAGTAATCTGCACGTTCCCAGTCGGAATACCATTTTAACGTGTGTAAGGAACTTCATCAGCAATGAAAGGAACACCTGGTCGACATACATTACTATGCACTCCCGAGAACATCGAACGAGTTCGGGTGTCCGTTTTGAGAAGTCACTCAAAATGTGAACTATCCTTGTTAAGAAACTGAATGAAACTGCCTCTCATATTACTTTCCTCAAATGATTTGATATATAGTACAGTGAGGTCCATGAGTATAACCGTGAAAATTGTTCACGGCTATTTTCATTAATTTTTCGCTTACATCCTCTGTGTTATTAAGCGATTTTTATCTATGTATGCTGGCGCAGAAGTTGTCAATAGCTTGATTTGAGTTTTCTTTTAATTCTTAAAGCTCTTGTTGGGTTAAATAAAGTACCCGAACATGGTGATGGACCATTTACACGGTAATACTCATGGATCCTACTGTACAACATTTATTAAATGCACTCCGTTACATGAAAGAGTTTTGTTTTCATTTGTAATTAACAACCGTCAAGTTTAGTTGCCTGATCCTGTTATAATAATAACGACAATAATTATTATTATGCTGAGGATTCCCAATTCATTAGGCTTAATATTGTTATTGTCACTGTTATGATTATTATATCCTTGGGTAGACTTTCAACTCGATCCGCCAACGATTGTAGAAAATCTGTAGTATATGGCAGACAAAATTCAACATTCGTCAGGAAGTATCTCGTATAGAAAATCAAATCCTTCTGGCAGAACTGCAACATCAAGTCAGGTATGCAACAGAAGTACTTCTGTTATTATTCAAGCACTGAAATTCGGTCCACAAAAACCACAATCAGCTTTCAGAATTCTGCAACAATTGCTTCAAATTTGATTATTTTTGCCATTTTCTTATAGCTATATATAAAGTACGCAAAGCTTCATCAGCCTTTTCTATGACGTTGTTTTTCTTAAATACATTTTTATTCCTTTCATTGTTGAGGGATGAAAGAATCCCATTCACTTCAATGCACAGTAATTTCGGACTCGGTTTTCTTATAATTTTCGCCTCCCCGATGGCGCAGTGGTAGCGTCGTCGCCTTGTAATCAAGGGGTCCCGGGTTCGGTACCCGCTGGAGGCACAAGTGGTTCGGATCCCACTTTAAACTGTAGATCCAGTCCCGATTAGCCTTACTGTGCATAAAGTGTACTTAAACAACATATCAATCAATCAATCTTATAATTTTCTGATTCAGCAACTGGGGATAGTAACATAACATTCAGATAATATTTTTTCATTTGGCACGTTAAAGTATCTACTTTCAATATTTCATGTTAATGCACTTTCATGTTAATATATTTTCCTAAAAAAATCCAATATTGTCCCTTCTGTCGTACGCGTATTGCGCCTTTTGTTCGAATCTCATAGCTGCTTTCAGTTTTCTACGCACCGTATAATTCTGTCCTGTATATCCAATTTAGACCAAGGCACTTCCAGGGCTGTCGAGCGATGGATTATTATTATATCCAATTTCGTACATAATTCTCTTCCATTTTGTAAGTCTTGCTATCTTCTTTAGGGCTTGCCCTCTCTTGCCCCCATTATAATTGTTCTTCGTACATGGTTGAGATTGGCAATGCTCCCTGTCTCCCATGTTTTTGCCGCACTGATCCTGCAAATTTTTTAGGTAAATATATTTAAAGCTGTAATGCAATTTAAGTTTTGAAAATTGAGTTAAACATTAGAAAATATTATCATTAATATTAATGATCCTAAGTTTCAAATGAGGGTATAATGTCAAGAGAAGAACATAAACATTTCATTCTTCCTAACGAAGAGATGTGATGAAAAAGGTAAGGTTTTATATTGTAAAACAAGAAAAAAATCCGATTTATGTATGAATAATAATACTTTAAAAACATCATTAAGGATTTCAAGGATTTCAATAATATTTTACTCTAACTTATAACAAGAAGTCCAGGGTTCGATACGTGGTGAGAGCACATAGGGGTTCGGTTTTCTAGTTTAAACTGTAGGTTGAGTCCCTATTAGCCTATATGCGCATAAAGTGGACTTCTAACACACGGACACATACGCCGGCCTCCTTGGTGTAGTGCTTAGCCAGGGGTTCCGGGTTCGAATCATGGCCTGGGCATGGATGTTTGTGAGTGTCGATTCATCAATATCATAATGTAATCACTCATCCCCCATCTTCTGAAATTATCAAAATGTGGCACAAAAGGCGAAGTTAAATAAAGGAAATGAATCCATGAATCAATCAATCAACACACACACACACACACACACACACACACACACAGACAATATACAGGGTGTCATTTTAATGGCGTCCACGGACCACAGATTCGTATAGAGCACATCAAAACAAAAAACTTTTTTCAGTAACATTTTTCTCGTTGGTGCGTCGATTCGACGCTACAGCCGTTCAAAAAAGACCGTTTTGCCACCTGGATGCTGGCAACCCAACACAACATTTGATCTTATCTGTGACGTCATTTCCTGCAGTGAAACAGCGCACGGCAGGATTGCAACGAAAACACAAATTTTATGAAAAATGACAAACTACCAACCACATTATTAGCTGTAAAACGAAGCGAAAAACGTGTCCAGAATACCGAACATCATAGCCTACCAGCCAGAAGATCAGCAGTCATCTCAGGGGAAAGGGGAAGTGAACCAACGATATGAGAAATGGAAAAAATGTATGCAAAATGAATTGTCAATATCTCAGCCTACATGTCAAATATCAACAACGATAAATTTTATGGGACTTGCAGCTTACATGTGGCTGTTTACCCAGCTACATGTCAACGTTTTGCAAATCTCGTTGCAAGGTTTGATATCTACAGGTTTGTGTTCAGATGCCATGTGGTACTTTTGTGCTGATAACGGAAGTATCCGAGGTTCATGTTGTTACATTACGGCTAAAACACGGACAACCACACTAACAATATAATGATGAATCAGTACTGCTCTGTTCACTTTTGCAAACTATTGCATGTGTATCTGGTGCGTAGATAAACACTGTCGTCGGAGAGCTTGTGTTAGGACTACTTATATCCCTGTATTTTCAACCATTTTTGCCACTTGTCTAATAATGCCCTGAATATACATTATATTATGTGTTGCTTACCTTTTGAATTTTGAGTTCTTTCATTTCTCTTTTGTCATCAGTTAAGTGTGTCACAGACAACTATAGCTCTTTTCAGTTCTTACGGCGGGCGCTCTAGAAGCTGGCAGGGGAAGTGGGAGCGGGGAAGCGACCAATCCAGCACGATAAGAAACGTAGCGGCCAGTAGAACGAGTTTCACGTAGTACTTTTTTCCGGCCGCGTCGTGTCTCTCGGCGCCACCGCTGTTGTCTGGTTGGTCTGTTGCGTAATCCCCGCTCCTCACTTCCCCTGCCAGCGTCTAGAGCGCACGCCGTAAGAACTGAAAAGAGCTATAGTATCAGAAGAACGAAGTGGATAGACTAAATTATAGATGCCAACTTGGTAACTAGATTTGCAAATATTTGACAAGCAAGCTGAGACAAAATTCGATATGACCACTTCCACTTGAATTATATTTTCTTTCTACCATTTTTCGTATCGTTTGTTTACTTCCTGTTAAGTTACAGAACGTGTTTTCTCGTTTTGTTTTACGGTACATAATGTAGCTGATTTTAGCTATGTTATTTTTCACAGAATATGTGTGTTCCTGGCAACCCTGTAACGCATCGCTTCACGACGGGATATGACGTCACAAATGCTATGAAATGTTGTGTTGGATTGCCAGCATTCAGGAGGCAAAACGGGCTTTTTTGAATGACTGTAGCGCCGAAACGACGCCCCAACGAGAGAAATGTTACTGAGAAAATTTGTTTGTTTTGATGTCCTCTATAAGTTTTCGTGGTCCGTGGGCGCCATTAAAGTGACACCCTATATATATATATACATATATATACAGAGAGAGAGCCACACATATAGCCTACACAACTCATTCTAACTTTCACTTAAGTAACAGCTCATATTTTTTTATTATGACGATTTTTCATTTCAGCTATTCAGCCTGAAGGAAATATGTGTAGTTGCTATCCACTATGCCAAGATGAATATTACTACCTTGTGTCAGAAAGATCAGCGAGGTAAGTTATACCACTACCGCGTGACCAAGTGTTAATATTAATTATTCTAAAGTTAGTCATTCTTGGCTTGGTAATGTTTAATGTTCTGAAATATAGCCAAACAGTAGTAGTGTCATGGGATCCATATAGGCTATATTTTGGCGAGGTTCTAATTTTTGTCTAAATGTTGAGGCAAGATTCTAATCTTGGTGCTATTTTTGGAATGATTGCAATCAGTTGACTAATTTTACGACGATAAATCTATTACACAGGCCTGCATGGGTTCGGATGACTCGCACACGACTGTTGTCCCTGAATAATTTTAGCATGCTGATTCCAAAAACGAAATCCATTTTTACCCATCACGTGTAGTTTTTCAAGAAAATAGCAATATATTAAGTGCCTTTATTTCACAATAAAATGTGTAGTTCCATGATTTCCTCAATAGATGGCTCTGTTTAGATGATGATAAAATATTTGATTTCTAAAATACAAGTCCTCCAATTTTGAACCATAAATGCACATAGAGTAGTAAGCATTTAATCCATCTACTATCTTCACAAAACACATTGGCATGAAGATTGTAAACTTTGATTACGTAAATTCCATTTTCGATATCTCTCATAAATATTTCCTTCACAAAATGTCCAAAACTCAATGGTATAATGTAGTTGGCTGATTGAACTTAATAACGTGGAGAAAAAATCCGATCTAGGGGAAACTTCTGATGTGATGGGATGAATTTTATTTCATATCTCTCATCAGCATTAAAATACTTTCAGAGTCACCTATTGGTTTCTAAACATTCGAAATTTCCTTTCTTTAAATTTATTTTGTTGCGTTCTTTAATAGGATGAACATTCAAAATACTTCCAGAATCCCCTATTGATTTGAAATCTTCACATTTTTTTAAAAAAAATGAGGGGGTGTTCCTTACAAAATGTTACTGATTTCTGAGCTATCACTTGCGGAGATCGCCGAATTGCAGTGTTAGCATGGTCTTGATGCTCTCTAACGAGTACAATTACATTCGGCATGTCATCAGGGCACTAGATTTGTTGCATTCGAAATTATTGATCATGTGGGAGTAGTGGTAACTGACCGATTCACCAACCTCTTTTTGGGCACAGTGGGCTCGGAGTGTTGCTAACCCACCCCACGAAAATTTTACCATATGATATTTTACAGGCGACGCTAACCTACAAATAGGAGTTAGCAAACACTGACTAGTACCAAAAAGTCGCTTCACAAACCTTTTGATTTTAATGTATGCAGTAAGATGGAAAGTTGGTGACAAATGACTACGATCTAACACATTCTAACTGGCAATAGTGGTGTTGCAGTGTTGATGCTCTTGTTAACCCCCTCCCTTTTTTTCTGTCTTTTCTAGCATACTGATCTATTTTTTAAGCAGTGCTCTTCTCCTGTAACGCCACGGACGAAATGTATGTATGTAATGCGATTAGGGGGTGGGAGCCAATTTTAACCATGCAGCTGGCAATGTTTCTATAAAATAACAATGCCTATGAATCTGTATGGCTTCAGGAAGCAAGCTATGGAAGGGCCGTCCAGCCTACGTCGTCGTCGAGGTTCAAGGAACTCCTGCCTTCCATGCTATCTAAACTTAACGGTCTGTTAATTATACACTTGAATAGCATTCTGACCCAGAACGACGAGGATGTGGGCAAAACTTTCTATGTATTCAACAACAATTTGAATTATTATCGTTTCCTCATCTCCGGCAAACTGCAGTTCAACATGAACCCTGAGAACAAAGGGGAGGTCAAGGTTTCCTCTGGCAAGAAAATCTATCGCATCAAGCATGATAGGATGGAGGCGATTACAATGTACGATGTGTCTGCTGGCGATCGCCTGTATGTGGAGCTGTTGGACGACTACGACAAACTTATCCCTCTTTTTGTGGAGATGCGAATCACCTACCCTAAAATAAATAACCACAGTGGTAACAATGCCTAACGATATTTTTGGCCACTCGAAACCCGACGACCACGGCGACGAGATTCTCATGCTCGACGTCAGGGTTAAGAAGTTGCGAAGCGACCTGCAGTCCCTGCAGTCTACGCTCAATTCCAGCCTCCAGTCAGAGATAGCCCGCAGTCTCAGTGCCTGGACACCGTACTCAAGATCGAGGCCGAGCTCAAATCGCTGCTGAAAAAGTACGCCGACCTCGCGTCAATAGATAACTTCGATAACTTGGCGCTGAGCATAGGCAAGCTGCAGAACGAATTTTTGAAGCTGCAGCAAGCGCAAACTTCTGACGTGGAACAGTTGAAACGACACTTACAAGACCAAACTAGCACCATCCAGACTGAACTGCAAAACATTATCCAGAGCATAAAAACTCAAGATGACTACGATCGCGTGAATGCAAGTATTGCCAAATTGCACGAACAGTTTCAATCGTTCCAAATTCCTACGTTGGAAAGCATCAAGACTGAACTTCAAACGGACGCTTTGCATGCAGACATCAACGAAGTTAAAATTAAAATCCAAACGCTAGAGGATTTTATTGACAATCTACCTTCGTCCAGCGATCTGAATGCCATTGCCCGTAGCGTGGCCAACATCAAACTCCAACTTGAGACCTACGAAGATATATACAACAAGAACCTCCAGTTCCTGATGCGTCATGGTGTTCAAGTGACCAAAGTTGGCAAAGTCTTAAGGTTCAGGCACTCAAGATGGTTGAAGCCATACATTGATACAAACACCGAACTTCGAACACTTGCAGTAACACAATTTGATAAGACCTTGTTCAAATTGATGGTCAATTCTGTGTATGGTAAGACCATAGAAAATGTCAGAAAACATACTGATGTCAAGTTGGTTACTGACCCCAGCCAGAGCAAAAAATTGGTAGCAAAACCTAATTTCAACTACAGAAGAATTTTTGATGAAAATCTGGCACTCTTCAACATGAAAAAACTAAGATCAAGTTTGATAAGCCTATTTATGTAGGGGCTGTAATATTAAAATTGGCCAAATTACATATGCTGGAGTTATATTACGATGTGCTTAAGCCTTTTGATGGTGATCGTGTAAAACTGATGTATGTGGACACGGATAGCTTTATCCTTGATATTCAGACAGATGATGTTTATAAAGATATAGCACAGCCAGCATTGCTTGAATATTTCGATACCAGTGAATTGCCTGGCCATCTGAATATTCAACCACACATCAATAAGCTGTCTGGCAAGTTAAAAGATGAGACACTTGGCGATGTTATTGTAGCATTTGCTGGGTTAAGGGCCAAGAAGTACAGCTTTGAAACATCCAGTGGTGCTGTTACTAAAATAGCCAAGGTCGTTGGTAGAGTAACTGTAGACAAAGAACTCAGATTTGAAGATTATGAAGATTGTCTCAAATCAAGTAGTACAATCAGAACATCAGAATGTAGAATCCAGAGTGTGGATCACTTGTTGACTACAAATATTGTAAGAAAAGTGGCTGTGGACCCACTTGACGATAAGAGATGCGTTTTAACATGTGATATACATACTCTACTCGTCAATGATTGGTCGTTTCATGGTTGTTTATATACGTCTCTACATCTAAAAAATCGTTGCAAATGCAAATGCAAATGCAAATGCGTGTCTGCACAGGCATGTCTTGCACATAGAGGAGCAAAGACTGCAAATGCGTGTCATGTAGCATTGATCTTGTATAACAAACTGGGACAGATATAAATTACTGTATCTGCCTGACTCTAAATATGAGTGGATTATAACAAACAAGCTGGATGTGTCAAATATCGGACTATTATATACAAAATATTAGCCTTTCGTACAGTATACCAGAAATACATTTAATATGAATAATAAGAATTTCTGCATATCAAACCGAACAGACCTGTAGTCCAGTCTATACGAGTCTATTATATTTTTGTGTTCTAGTTATAGGGTATTCTATATTACTAATACTTACTTTTTAACAAAAAAATTATGAGGAGCACTGCAACAACATGTCCATACTCTTCAACCACTCTCACAATACTGACTAATTTGTAATGCACAATATTGCATAATATTGCATAATAATAATAATAATAATGCATGATGCAATGGAAGTAGACCAGAAGTAGACCAGAAGTAAACTTGTGTGTTTGTGTATGTGTGTGGGTGTGTGTGTGTGCCTGTGTGTGTGTGCTTGTGTGTGTGTGTGTAGCTCTTAAGATTACACTTTACAGAGTATTACACTAAAGGCAATAAGCTCATATGAGCATCTTGGATTAGTTTTAAGTGTAGCCAAAACCACGCCAAGAAGGCCATATTTTTTACGATCCTATGTTCAACAATCTGACAAATGCAGCTTTTGTACGTGTAGCTAAATCAATCTGAGGGGGGTCATACTTTTTACGGGAAATCCCCGAGGGCTTTTTTACTAAATTCTTGGATTCGACAGGCACTGTACGCAATAAGCTTATATAAGCATCTTGACATAGTTTTAAGTGTAGCCAAAATCAGTCTGAGGGGGGTCATACTTTTTTGTCCCAGTAATAACCTATTTTATACTACTCCGATTCTCTACCCTCTGTTGTGAGGAAAAAATAGTGTGGCGTGGTTAACCTGGACAGTTACGAAAATCCAGGTACCCATTGGATATGCTACCTGAAAGTCAACAACAACAAAGCATTTGTTTTCGATTCATTCGGAGGCATGCCACCTGATGGGTTGGTAAAGTATCTCAGTGTTGCCAACCTCTACTACAATGGCGAACGCATCCAGGGTTTCAGCGATGTGAACTGTGGCCATCTCTGCGTTTCCATGCTTGTCTTCCTCTCGCAATTAAATAATCCATCAATCGAGGATTTCCAGAAAGCATTGTGGCACCTGAAGCACTATGGTGTATTCCATCTCACAAGCGAGACTTGGCTTCTGAAACTCGCATTGCATGACGATATCATCTATACTAAATCTATTGCTCTTCGTGCATTCTACAGCATGTACCTGATACCTAATGTAACGGTACACAACAATACCATCAAAATTGGCAGCGAAAAAATCAGCATCACCCCTGGCCAGTACAATCTGTCTACCTTGTAGGCTCAATTAACAAGAAGTGTAATGCTGTCGCAAAATTCGATAACCCGCAGAGTGGAACTGGTGTCTGCTACGGAAACTGTTGACCTGGGCAGTGTCGGAGAGCTTCTGGGATTCGAGAACAACAGCAAGCTCGAACCTGGCACCAAGCACTTACTCACCAACATTCTAAAATTTCTAGTCATAGAGACTCTGATCATACATTGCAATGTGGCAGAAGGTATGATCACCAAAGCCTCGGACGGCATCCCAGGCAGCCACAAGCAGACAGGAATTATTGTTACGTTCAAACCAAACTCAGAATTCATGGAGCCAATTATCTACACACCCTCGTCACCGATATATTTTCCCGTGTCTCGTAACAGCATAGACAACATAGAATTAGCAGTGACAAACGAGAAGGGCTAGGTCGTAGATTTTGCCTGAGCCACGACCACTGCCGTCGTGGAGATTAACATATAATAAATAACCATCATGGAACAAATCGAAAGTTACGAGATACAGTCCTTCCCTCCCAATCGTCACACGCTTGCTAACCTCAACGAACGGAACCGAGAGATTGAGTTTGATGTGGACGTCGGGGATGGATTCATTGACCGTCACAGAGCTGATTTGTACATCAAGTTTGATATTGTGAAGAGAGACAACGGCGAAGTATTCCTTGCCAATGCAAATTTAAGACTTGTAGATAATTTTGTGCCGTACCTGATCTCGCAGGTGGAAGTTAGAAAGCATGGCACCGTCATCGATAGGGTTGACTACCCCGGGATTACCTCCACAGTTGTGGGAACACTGAAATCTGCAATGCAGCATACTACGAAGCAGGGGGATTCGAAGCAGGTACAAAAATCAAAACTCAAAATCACACAGTACTGTTTCCCATGTGCGTTACAGCACCTTGGGTGCGGACGGGACCACCCCGATTCCAAACACACTACCCGATCCTGCCAAGTGTCTTGTGAAGTCTATGGAGCTGCGCATGCCTGTGGTGGAATACGAATCTAACAAACCCTCAAGTACAAAGCAGACATCCTGAAGAATCCCCAAGTCGTCTTCCAGTTTTACGGTTACCAGTGCGTGCAGAAACCTGCTTCTGGCAATCATTTTGAATTCGATGTTACCATAGAGTTCAACAGCATCCGGTACAACATGCCAGAATTCGTTGCTGTACTCTTCCAGACAGGGAGGGACAATAATCAGGAGAAAGATTCCAGCCAGTTCGATAATTGCAAGATTAGGAACATCTACCTCAAAAATGGTAGGAACGAAGTTTTCCCACGTGAGAATTACAACCTAAACATTGAAGACGAAGATTATCTGAAATTGTACGACGCGTACACAGCGTACAAGAGGGTGACTTCCGGCAACGTGGAGGTGTATTACAACCCTGACGAGTTTATAGCTCGCACACCCATGTTCGTCATTAACACATCTAAGAGGAAGCAGGTGGTTGTTAACGATCGCACCAACATCAAGATTATCTGTGAGTTCCACGATGCCTTGCCCGCCGACACTATGCAGCGTCATCCTTATTCCAGTGAAAACCTTTGTGTATGATTTCAAGAATGAAAGAGTGACCGAACAGTTTTAAGTACAAGAAAAAAAATCGCATAATTCTATAAAGATTATACTGAAAGTAGGTTCAAACATTAGATTTTTTTGTTAACCTGCAACGCAGTGTCCAGGATGTACTGTGAAGAGTGGAGGTTGATAATTGATCATACTTCATGGAACATCTTCTTACAATATTAAGATTTCACGATACTTTCCCTGTCACAACATTGTGCCATGCTGTCCTTTTTGTGGAGAAGATTTTTTGAGGATAATCTGGAAAAAAAATATTTTGATGCATTTTAGAAATAATCATACTTGAGCGCACAAAGAAACTTCCTCTTCGGCCCTGCGTGTGTCCGTTTTTCGTCCCGTAGGACACAGCAGGGAGTTAGTTCCGTTAAGAAGAGAAAACCTCCACCTGTTTGCATTTGAAGATAAACACTATTGTTCTAGTATCTTGGCTATGTTAAATTGGAACTTCTGTTACATGAGTTTTTTTCATTATTATTATTACATACTATCTACTATTACTCCATACTACATTTGAGGCATGTCTTACTAGTTTTTAGACGATAGTGGCCCCACGGGAGCGTGTGAATCACACATTTCAGAACACACCTCTTGTCGTCGCGTGCGTCCAGGGCAACCTTTCTCACCTCGTTGGTTGCCAACACATTGTCGACAATCTCGATGCTCTGCTTCACTCCTAGAATTGGCGTCCTGGTTTGAAGAGTCTCGAGGTAATCCTCGAACTTGAGGTGCTCTTGGACGACCTGTCTGCCCACACCCTTAGCTTTTTTGTGATGGAAACCTCTGTCCGAATAGCATAGGCTTTGGCTCGAAGACCGGTAAACTCAAGAATTACATCTCCGTCCTTCTCGTCTTTGAGTTTGCCAGGCACCTTCTTGTTGCGGGCCAGAATTTTGTATCGCTTCGGCTGTGAATAGCCTGACGTGTCGAAAAGGTTCACAAAAGTTGGTACTGTGGCTATATCCCTATATGCGTCGTCCGTGCGAAAGTGGTACACCAAACTATCTGTGTCCCTGTAGAGTAGGCTGATATTGTCATTATAGTGCTGGCGTAGTATCCCATAATATACTTTAAACATGCGCAGCTTGCTCAGGTCTAATACTAAGGCACTAACGTAGATTGGCTTGTTGAGCCTCACCACGCTCTTCCTCATATGCACAAGAGCAAGCTGCTCATTGTAAATAGTACGTGACTTGAAAAACAGGCTTGCTACAAGCTTGCGACATTGTGCTTTTTTATATTAACCTCACATCCACACGATTTGGCACATTCTCCATGGTTTTCCCAAACACTGCGTTGTTCATTAGCTTGAAGAAATCACGATCGAAATCAGAAGTTGCGTCTGTGCGGTGTTTGGTGTTGAGGTCGATGTATGGTCTCAACCATAAAGAATGCTCGAACATAAGAACTCGATGTACTGTACAGATGGTAACCCCTCGCTGCATCAACCACCAGAGGTTATGGTAGTGCACAACATAACGCTCTTTGGGGTTGAAGTCCATGACGAGCTTTGGTTCGTTCGAGCCAGGCGGAATTCCGGGGCTGGCGGAAGGTCGCAAAACAAATCCTGCAGCTTCTCGGAGAACTCAATGTCCACCTCGGCAAAAAACCGGCATTCCACATCGCTGAAACCTTCAACGTCAAAATTGGAGGGATCAGCCCACTTGAACCCTCCGGAGGGGAGTGGCAGCATCATGGAGTGTCAGTAGAGGTTGTTGACGTCTGGGTACATGATGTAGCTGGACGGTTGGGAGGGGTCGTAACCGGTGGCCATGTGGTGGTTGTTGGTGTGCGAGTGTCGCTGCGACACTTGGACCATTCCACCCTGGACGGCACGTTCTACAAACAGCATCATGTCCACGTCCGAAAGAAGCTCAAGCCTAACTTTTGTAACAAGGAGCATGGCCGACCATGCCAGTCCAGGAAGACTGTAGAAGTATGCAAGGTCCAGCTTGTAGATGGTCTTCGCAGTTGCACGAAACGCCTGGATCACATCAGCGAGGAGCGTTACATCGAGTTTTAGGTAGGCATCGTGGTAGTCCCCAAGATTTTGGCAATCCAGCTCGCGCCACATGGACTGAGCATGGTTGTAGTCGTCCTCAGAGATGCCTGAGCCTCGCAGATTGCTGTAGACCTTCGCTCGGGGAGACAGCGACTTCTCCGCAAACTTGGTAGAGTCGGTAATGTATTCGTAGTGGTAGACCCCCTTACGCCTGAAGAGACCGGCGTCCAAGTTTGGAAAGTTGGCAGAGGTGATTAGCAGTTGTTCGTCGCTGAGCTTTCTCGCTAGGGCATCGAGGCTGGCCGGGAGGAACCTCAGGGAGTCGAGATAACGAAGTTCGATGCGGGAGCCTGATTCTGGGATTCGTACCGACTTGCTCAAGCTAATGTAACGTTCCTCGTTCTGCGCCAGAACGTTAATTTGCATGTCGTCGTACCCAAGATGCAGCACCAGATGGTGGAAGTCGTATCCCGAGCCATTGTGGAAAAACACAGGGATGAAGCGCATGTGGACATGTTTCTACAGTGCCAGGTTTGGGCAAAACTGCCACCCCTATCTCGTTGGCATTGCAATAGAGTTTGTGGCGAGTAAGCTTCTCGGCAGCAATGTTGGGACCTCTGATGCTCTGATATTCCTGCTGTTTTCGATTATCAAAAGTGGACAAGCACCTGTGACAAACTTCTATGTGGTGTTTGTATTCGCTTGTTTGGCTAGAAACAAGCCGAGAGAGAGAGAGAGCGAATAAGAGTGTAGTGATGGTGAGTTTCATCCTTGATGAGTAAAAGATGGATTTCTTGAGCATCATTGTTGTCTACGTCGCTTACCCGAATAGGGTATACTTTGTTTTTCTCCTCCGTGAGGCCATAAACATTAATAGCCAACTGCGGGTTGTGTGTACGGGCCTCGATCTTGCAAATATCCGAAACCTCCTCCGGGTAGTCGATCCCAACCATCGCATCTTTTAGCTCCAACTCGTATTGCTTGTAGTGGGCAACACGATGCGGTTGTTTTTTCCAGTGGACAGGGTGCAATGATGCAAGCACCGACCAGAGGAAGCACTTGGCGTCTCTGTTCTGAATATTCAGAACAGCGTTCTTTGCCACAAACTTGGATGGCAGGGGAACATAGCTGGACCCCGACAGTGGCATGAACTTGGTAAGTTTGACGCAGACTTTGAGCGGGGTGCCACACAGCAAGCCACCTTTAGCTTCGTGCTCCTCCTGTTTGGCCAGCAGCTCTTCGACAAACTTGTCATAGATGGTTGCGAGGTTGTCGCCATCCGCCAGATGCAATGTTTTTGCCTTGGTGTTGTGGCAGAAGCTGTACGTTTCATTGGATGGCTGCTTGTACTTGCAACATAGCAAGGCGTAGAACTTAGTAGAATGCGTGGCCAATGCATCGCGAAGGATGGAAATCATCCTGGCCCGTTCGCAATCTAAGAAGCTTCGCACATCGCATGAGCCATCCGAAATAAGAACAAAGTCTTCCAATAAACGCTCGAAAGCGGTTTGGTTTGCTTTTGTCACAGGCTTGACGCGTTTTGCAGATGGTGCGTTGATGGGAGCTGCTTCTGCCTTCCTCTTGGTCGAGGTGGATGGTTGTGGAACTGGGGCTCCGTCACCCTTGCAAGCAAGTCGATGCCTTTTTATGTTATTTATAGTAATGTGTTTACCACATCCGGAACACTGTTTGGTAGCAGCCACATGTTTACTAGCCACACAGGTACGACAATCTTGTGTGTAATATTTACTTGAAATATTTTTCTCGCACACAAGGCAAGTCTTCATGGAGCGCATGTCGGTGAAATATTTTTTAGGATATGTTATTTTATATGTGTTGTTTGGTTGGTGAAGTGTGAATGTTCACAAAAAATTCTTACAAAAGAAATCTTGTGAGGCTAGTTCGCAATAGTGCTAGTTTTTTTTATTTATGTATGTTATTGTTTGGTGATGTTGTCTTCCACAAATATGCTTCTTAATTAACCCTGTAAATAAATAAAAAATATATAAGAAAATAAGTTTGCGAATCGAATGTATACATAATTCTATTTAACTTGTTCTACCAAACAATCTGTTTCTAACCCTCAATCCTCTTGGCGTATGAAATATAAATCATAATTCCAGAAAACAGTTATTTCCAGTCGCTATTTTTAAAAAAATCAAACAATAAGCATTATACTAGACTCTCGCGACTTCGGCACCAATATGTGCGGGGAATGGTCATATTAGCGAGATAGTCAATAGCAATGGCTTTCTGCGAAGAGCCTTACTTCAACTTATCTAAAATTTCGAGTTTCTGCTTGAGGTGTAGCGTAACGTGTTTCCTTTTAGAAGCCATAGTATGTACTGAACTTTACTGTAAGAAAGTCACAATTTCAAATACTGTAAGTATGTATAGCATTGTTTAACATTTTTCTTTTAACTAACAACATTGTGGAACACAATAATTTATTGTTGCGCGCGTCATTTATGCTTGAGTAACTACAGGCCGAATGTGCGCCGGACTACTGAGAGGGGCAGACTATTGAGGGCCGGATTATGGAGAGTCTAGTGTAGTTATGTTTATACCATTCGTTGAGCAATAGCTGATAAATCAAGAATGGGTTTTCTATAACCCATTGTTTATGAATTACAAGACATCTTAGAAATTACATCTTGAGATTTTAATCCAAAATAACTCGAAAACAGCAAGCACTAATCATCATCTCTCCAATAGGTTGTAGAATACTTCTAATTTTTTATCGAATGCTATTAAAATTTTCGAATTAGGGTAAAAACTAAGCCAGCAAATCAAATTTCTCAAAAAATAAAAAAAATGTTTGTATTTCCGAAACTTGATGGGGTAGAATCGATTTTATTTGCTAGTCGAATAGTTCTCGTCGAATCCTATCCAGCAAACTT
Organism: Lepisma saccharinum; assembly: GCF_977018435.1. Lineage (NCBI taxonomy): Eukaryota > Metazoa > Arthropoda > Insecta > Zygentoma > Lepismatidae > Lepisma > Lepisma saccharinum. The sequence goes on from NC_139233.1 coordinate 94,749,450, forward strand.
AAAATCATCATCCTAGCTCAATTAGGAGCCAAGAAAATCAATGTCTTGGAAAACGTCTTAAGATATTTGTCTTAAGAAAATTTTCTTGACAGACCGGAAGTAACACCTTGACAAACCGGAAGTTGACTTTCTTAAATATTAAGATATTTGTCTTAAGATGTTTTCCAAGACATTATTTTTCTTGGCTCCAATGTACCTAGAATCATGTAACTTCGGTTTATGTGTATACCATTGTTTTTCCTACATATTCACTCACCTCACAACCCACCCGAACAAAAAAATAAAGTTGACCCCTGCGCTCATGCACACATGTATAAATTTAAATATAGATGAGAAGCTACGCTAGATATTGAAAAAAATATATCACTTTTCTTCTCTCTGGCCAAGATTGCAAATAATTGCAGAAATAAAACCATAATATTTTAGACTGTAGGTCCAGGTCGCGAGCCATGCAACATATTTGCACTACAACGCCAAAAAAAATAGAATTAAAAAAATATATATCTGTGCTTATGTGAACATAGGGAAGTCCAATACATAGCTCCAACATAGTTGACAATGTGTGATGTGATCAGCACCAAACATTTAATTTATAGGTATATTTAATTCCAACAATATTTGTGTTGCAATCATGAAATTAAATTTTAATAAACTTATCTATCCATCTCTCAATCTATATAGAATGTTCATATTTGGCACAGTCATTGCGAGTCGGCTATTTTGTTTACGTAGCAATTGGGTGTAAAAGAAACAAAATCTCAAGCCACACTCAAGGGAGCATTCGCCATTTTTGCGAATGCTCGCTGTAGCCATAAGCATAATTGGATATAGTTGCCATTAATTAGAGGATTTTATTTAATTTTGGTTTAATATCAAAAAGCTTTTTTCTTTTTTCGTGCATAAAAACTAAATATTTTAAATAATAAGATTCGAATCACAATGTACCTCCACTAGATATCGAACACACAACTCTTCGATCACGTCCTCCATTTTCTTGCTTTCCTCTAACAATGTAACACATTTCGACCTTTTATTATTTTTAAAATATGCCCCCGCACACATATTTCCTATCAACAACGGCACACAGAAGAGAAAAATATTCCAGCTACCCACATACTGAAAACAATATAAAACTAGTTTTAAGAATTCACGAATAACATATTGCTCACAAATTCTTAAAAATAGTTACATTAAATTTTCTGCATGCCCCAAATATATAGAGCAGAGAGAGAGAGAGAGAGAGACATGAAACACACTCAAAAAACTTCTATACTCTCTCTTTGTATGTTTGTATACTTTCTTCCACAATACATAAGGGCTGTTTGGTTTTTTTCATGAAGTTACCTCCCATCCACAATCCCTTACGTCTGTTTGGTTTTTCAGAATCGACTCACAAAAGCAACGCCATATTTATAACTCAAAGCCAACCCATGCAAGCTAAGAAACAAAGTTACTCATTTTGGGAAATCCTGCTAAAATATTCTTCTTCACTAAATTTCAAAATAAAATAGAACTTTAAACACTAGAGCTTTTAGTTTTTTCCGCTTTAGTGAGGTCGAGGAGTGATATGTTAGCCAAAGCAACGTGGACCAATAGAAATCCGAGACAATTCGCTCTAGAAAATAGTCCCCTACATTTCAGCCACATCCTTTTTGCGATTTTCAATGCTATTAACTAAAGTCACTATTCCTCAACAATTATTTATTTATTTATTTATTTACGACTTTGTTTACATGGCGAAGTTAAGGCATTAATGCCTTCTCTTCCACTTAACCATTAATTACAGGGATCATTTTTTTCTTTGCAGTAAATTGTATACAATTAAAAAAATTAAAAAAGATAAATGAAAAATAAAATAATAAAAGAAGAATAAAGTAGTGAAAGTAAAATGAAACTAAAAATGAAAGCAATACAGTTTGAATACGAGCAGTCAAGCCCTGGATTAACCATTAATTACGTACATTGCTCATTATTTTTACTAACACAATGAAAAAATGTAGCTTAGAAGAAATTAAAAATAAAAGCAATACATTTTCTGCATGCACACACACACACACACACACAAACACACATTCACACACAAGTACCTACATAGAAAGCATATTTCGTGGGCTAAATGTATAACGTATTTCTTTCTGGGAATTCTATCTAGGTCCAATTGTTTAGCATGTATATTTTTAATTGTCTTTTAAATGTTACAACTGAGGAGGAGGCTTGGATTTCGGGGGGCAGTCTGTTCCAGTGTCCTGCAGAGGTAACGGTAAACGAATTGGCGTAGAAGTTAGATCTGTGGATAGGGATGGATAACAGAGATTTTTCACGTGATCTGGTGTTGCGGGAGTGAAAGTCCGAAAGATATTGAAACCGCCCGGAAAGGTATTTTGGATCTTTTATTTCTAGGGCTTTGTACAGTAGGACATGGTTGTGGTAAATCCGTTTATCACTTAATTTCAGCCACTCGACCTTCGCATAATACGGTGTCAAATGTTCTGATTATTTTATGTCGAAAACTAAGCGGACACAGGCGGATTCGCTGAAGGCGTTTAGCCTGCTAGCAATTAACGTCGGAGTAAACAGTGTCACAGTAATCAATAATAGGGAAAACAAGAGATTGGACAAGTTTGGTTTTTATACGTTCGGGGAGGAAGTTTTTAAGCCGGTAAAGAGAGTGTAGTGCACCGAGAGCTCTTTTGCACACGGAGTTTACGTGTTCTCTCCAGGTAATATTATTGTTTAGCGTAATTCCCAGATTTTTAACCGTGGTAGAAAGAGGCAAGTGTTTATCGTTGGCCGTAAGATTAGGGAGATTTAATTCGTCAATTCTGTTCAGAATCTTTGGGGAGCCTACGAGCATACACTGGGTTTTGGTCGGGTTGACGTGCAAGCCGTGGTCTACAGACCACTTGTTGATTTATTTCAGGTCGTTGTTTACACGTTCGGTTGCATTCAATATTTCTTGAGGAGGGAAAGAAAAGTATAATTGAAAGTCGTCGGCATAGATGTGATACCTACAGTGATTAAGCACCGACGGGAGGTCGTTAATATACAGTGTAAACAGGAGGGGGCCCAGTACGGTGCCTTGAGGGACGCCACAGGGGATGCTTTTCCAGGATGATCTTCGATGTGAGTCGACGACACATTGTTGACGTCCAGACAGGTAGGAACGGAACCAGTTAACCGTAGAGTTCGAGAAGCTGAATAAGGATGATAGTTTTGTGAGTAAAATTTCGTGATCAATGGTTTGGAAAGCTTTGGTAAAATCGAGAAGAACGAGGATTGTAAGTTGTCGATTGTCCATAGCTAACATAATGTCGTCGGTTACGTTGATGAGAGCCGTGCATGTGCTGTGGTTGCTACGGAACCCAGATTGAAACTGGTTTATTAGGTTATTTCGTGCTAGGAAGTCACGGGTTTGACCACTAATAAGATGTTCTAGAGCCTTAGACAGAGCTGGGAGGATGCTAATTGGTCTAAAATTGTTTAAATTGATTTCGTTGCTTGTTTTAGGTATAGGGCGTACCTGGTCGAGTTTCCAAAGCGACGGAAATGTGTCAGAAAGCAAGGAGATATTGAATATGTCCGTGATGGGAATAAGGACTTGGTGGAGGATTTTTTTTGATCATGAGAATGGAAACTTCATCTACTCCTACGGCCGACGATTTTATCTGAAGTAAAGATTTTCTAACGTCTTCCGGTGAAATCCAGGAAAAGCAAAATTTTGAAGCATTTGTGGAGTGCGTTGCGATGTTCCGAATAGTTTCACGTTTAACATTATTTTCAATAGTCGGGAGGTCACAAAAATGATTGTTCAGTACATCTGGTGCAAACTTAGGGATGTAATCGTCCTTTTTCTGTTTCCCAACACCTAGAATTTTCAACTTTTTCCATAGAACGTCCGGTTTATTTTGGTGGTTGAGCAATTCGTATGCGAATCGGCGCTTGGCTTTTCTTACCTCCTGATTGCAGCGGTTCCTCAGGGTTCTATAATTTTCGAAGCTGCATGTGCTAGAGTCACCTTTTTTTACGTCATTTCTGTATTTGGTGTAAGCTCTGTCTCTCATGACCATAAGTCGACGTACGTCGTCCGTCAGCCAGGGGGCGGGGGGACGTGAGACCCGTTTCTTTCTGACGGGAGTATGTTTATTGAACAGCTCAAGAATAAATGTATTTAACAGGTGAACTTGCTCGTCCACTGTTGGTAACGTGCTAATTACGTGCCACGGAACGAGTGCAGCGTCTTCGTTGAAGCGGGTTTCGTCAACGTTCTTTATATCCCTGTAAGATACTTGTTTAGGCTTAAATTTTGGAACGCGGATGTTATATGATACGTGAATTAAATCATGATAGGAAATCCCAGGTACCGGAATTTGGCCATGGCTCGTTACGCGATTTTCGTCCGAGACCAGAATGACGTCAAGCCAGGAGTCTGAAGTGGCCGTGTGGTGGGTTGGGTTTAGGTGACAGATTGTAAGATTTAAGGCCGAGAACGTATCGCGGAATTGCATAGCCTCCTCTTTGGTGGTACACAGGTCGACATTCATGTCTCCCAAAACAATTGCGTGAGAATATTTTGGTAGAAATGTTGCGATATCGTTTTTGAAGTTTTCGAGGCGAGTGGTAGGTGGTCGATAGACTACGGCAAGGAGGAGTTTCTGTTGACAGACGGTAGTTTCCATAATTATATATTCAGAAGATCGGTCGTAGTCGCCGGGTGATTCCGAAAGGATTTTGGCAGGAATATCTTCACGTAGATAAATTGCCACTCCCCCGCCCCTCTTCCCGATCCTGTCTCTTCTGAACAGACGAAAACCTGGAAGGTGCACAAGTTCACTCGAAAGGCTCTCCTTCAGCCACGTTTCCGACACGAGCAGAGCATGCACGTGTTTGTTTATTTGGGCAATATTTTGGACTTCAAGGAGATGCGCGAGAATGCTTTGGGCATTGACGTGGATGACGTTGAGACTGCCCGAGGGGAGGTTCAGCTGCGGTCCAGAATGTGGGTCGCCCATTTGTGGCACCGGGGCTGGGGAGCGAAGGTCGTTGTCACTTGCTGGGGAAATGCAGATATTTCTTAATTGACTGAAAAAAGCCGACGTCGGTGTTGCCGGGAGGTTGCCGGCGGGCAAACAGTTTGAGGGGTTGGGAAGCGAGTTTACGGTCTGCCGCTGGAAGGGGGTAGGGGCGAGGTTAATGGCAACTGAAGAGGAGGGGGAGAGCTGATGTAAAAACTGCTGTAAGCTACATAGCATCGTCTGTATTGAAACACGAACAAACATATTTATACGTCAGTGAGGAATTCCATCTTTATTGTTTAGCTACTGAAAAAAACCAGGAAGTATAACTTCCGCTCTCCAAAGCCTACCTATTGTTCATTCTATCACGTAACTCAATATTGTTAGCACACAGGGGGAACGAAATTGTAGTTTCTAGGTGTAATTTCATTTACCACAGAAAAATAATTTTCAAATAATACGATAACAGAGACAGCACACTCGCTTTAAATACCAAAAACTAATTGCTATAATATAATAAGTATATTTACTATTAATAGCGAAATATTAATATTTATTTTCTTTATTAACAATATCTATGAATTTATTTCGAACAAAAATATATTATAAAAACATTGCCAGCTGTAAGATTAAAATTGCCCCCCGTTCCCCCAAATCGCATTACATACATACATTTCGTCCGTGGCGTTAAGAGAGAAGAGCACTGCTTAAAAAAAATTGGTTAGCATGCAATAGATCAGTATGCTAGAAAAGACAGAAAAAAAGGGAGGGGGTTAACAAGAGCATCAACACTGCAACACCACTATTGCCAGTTAGCATGTGTTAGTTCGTAGTCATTTGTCACCAACTCTCCATCTTACTGCATACTTAACATCTTAGAAGGCTACAAAATATTACAGCATAGATCGTAGTCAGCGCTGTCAACTCCTATTTGTAGGTTAGCTTCGCCTGTGAAATATCATATGGCAAAATTAAAATCAAAAGGTTTGTGAAGCGCCTTTTTGGTACTAGTCAGTGTTTGCTAACTCCTATTTGTAGGTTAGCGTCGCCTGTAAAATATCATATGGTAAAATTTTCGTGGGGTGGGTTAGCAACACTGTGAGCCCACTGTGCCCAAAAAGAGGTTGGTGAACCGGTCAATTACCACTACTTGTGGGACCTATTTATCTCCGAACAGAACTAAACTCCGTACCAACTAACTGTAGACCAGAACAAGTCTCTGCCAGTGTTGCCAACAGTATGAGAGAAAAACGGGCTAAATCGCACCCAAAATGGAGCTAAAATTCACATCCAAGGGGCTAGATTTACATTGGTGCGGCTGCGTACTGAAAAAAAATCTGGTTCTTAATTCTTGGGTGTTTTGGTGCAAACACTCATATCCACAACTAATCAACTGCCAAGATGAGGGGCATACGCTCAACTAAATTAAATTTTCTTATCTTAAATAACCTTAAATAATTTATTTCCCCCGTAAATTGTGGTGCAGAAGAATACACAAAAGCATTACACATTTTCGGCATATTCCTCCTTCATATATATGCACATGCCATGCCCAGGAGGGGTCGCAGGACGAGCTTGCAGGTGCAGAGGAGGGTCGGTTAAGTGAATTCTTCTTTGCAGTTTACTTTACTGAAAATACCAAAAAACATTTCATTACTGAAAGGGCTAGATCTGTAGCAAGATTTCTCTCTGTAGGGCTAGAAAGTTCCTTGGGGCTTTTGCTGAATTTCAAGGCTGAGTACGTACTCAAATGGGCCAGTTCTGACCCTCAAAAGGGCCAGTTCTGACCCCCAAAAGGGCCAACTTGACAACAATGGTCTCTGTGCAAGTAGTGACGCGAGATGGCTCCACCAATGAACAGTGAGAGAAACTGGATTGTGTAATGGGCGATGGAAGTTACAGACTTCTTTGAGGAAACCTGTAAGCGTTGCAAACTTTTGAAAAGGATGATACCGAACGCACATGGCACACGGACCGTATTTTTGTCTCCAGGTCCGTAGGATTGGTTATGATTTTCATAGGGAAATCCTCTATCTTATACTCAAAGATAAACTGAACAGCTTAATTATTTCATAATTTCCAAAAGTGAAGATATAACAACGCTGTTAGGCATTTAAAATGTTGTGAATTTTTCTTATTACACCATTGGTATCTTATATGTTGTATTATTATGTATTATCTTTATTATTAAACTGAATTGACAAAAGTTTTGTTTGCTCGAAATTTTTGCGTGTCGTGTTAGAATGTTACAGTGCATTTATTTCAGACTTTTCCTACATAAATTCGTAATAATTTTGCTGTATTTAATACAGGAAGGATTAATTTGTAACTCTAGCATTCTACTCGTATCATATCTTCAGAGAAATAAAACTTTATTTAAAACTTTTTGGAATTTGAATATCACGCTGAAAACAGCCCGGGTTGCTTACACCAGGATATTACAGACGGGGTTTAAGGAGTAACGAAATTCGAGGGCTTTTGAACAGATTTGCCTCCCACGCAATAACGACGATAATATGCAAGATATACATGAACAATATGTCTTCTCAAAGCTTGTAATGTACTGTACCAGGGTGTTACTACTTTTCCACGTAGTCACCATATTTGTCCACACAAATGCCAACGTCGGAGAAGTTGTTGTATCCCGTCGGCGAAGAAATCAGGCGTCTTCTCCCGGGACACATCTGCTTGCATCTCCTCATCACTGGTGAAACGGTGTCCTTTCAGCTGCTCGTTCAGCGTCGGAAGAAGGAAAGAACCACAAAGTGCGAGGTCTGGGCTGTACGACGGGTGGGGTAAAATCTCGTGGAATTTGAGACGCTGCGTTTGGTGACTCGTGTGTTGTCATGTTAAAGAATTGCGTCCTTACCAGGCCTAACTCGCAGTAATTGTGAGCGGAGTTTCTCAAAAGTTTTCATCTACCGATCGGAGTTTACAGTGGTTCCTTTATCTAAAGATTCTGAGTGGACTATGCAGTCACAGTCCCAAAAGATGTCAGTAACACTTTCCCTGTGCATGCGTTGCTGTTATGGGTCGTTCATCGCGGACCTGATCATGCAGGCTCGTCGTGGCCGGATCGTCGACTTTCAGATTCTTTGCGCACCTCCTGATGGTACTCACATCCACAAGGCGTCGCCATAGACACCACTCATTCGTCGATGAATGTCAGTAAGGGCACAACCCTCTGCTGTGAGGAATTCAATAACAGCACATGATTTCAACCGCACGTCAATGTTGGTCGCCATTTTACTCAAAATTGTGCGCATGCGGGACGTTGCAGACGAACGCCGCTAGATGTCGCAACAGTCAGTGAATCAGCGATTATTCTCACACCAATTTAGCATGTCTCTGAGCACTGTTGCCTGAGTTATTGCGTTGGAGGCAAATCTCTTCAAAACGTCCCCGTACTTAGTTTAATATTAGCAACATAACTGCTTTTATGATGCCAGCATAATATTTCATTCTTTCAGCGTTCCTGACGACGGAGGTTTAGTGTACTACGAGTGGGATTTCTTTCCTAGACACAGATATACTAGAGATGTGATGTTTGGCAAACTAGAAATAATCGGTGCGTTTTGAGTGAATGATATGATTTTTCTCTGATTTAAACAATTTCGTCGTAAGAGAACCACAGAGTCGTAACTCCAATTTATCAAGAGGAAATGATGTATTCTTAGGAATATGTCCGACTCTTAAAAGGAGCCAGTAAATGGTAGAGAAGTCCTTTAGATCGCTTTTCTGCTAAGGATGAGAAGTGGAGATATGTCTGTCTGACTCCAAATAGAGGTGGAGTTTATTTTTAGAAAATTGAAAACCGTATTTTTGGAGTTACGTTCTTCTGGTTCTCATATGGTGTTTTGTAATTGACATTTGGTAAAAATAACAGTTTTTAACCGTTTATTATGTCCTTCCGAAAGATTAAATTTGAAACCCTAGACAGCTAAGGTGGAAAATCAGGAACACTAAAGACAAGGCGCAGTCATTTTGAAGACCTTGCTCTTTTGCTTTATAAAAATAGTTTTTGGATGTAAAGATTCTCTCGGGCTATCGACCAGGTGAGTTGCGGAAAAGATTCCAAGCTTTCGAGAGCTAAGTAACTAACTAACTAACTAACAATCATGGGAAAATCATCCTTATCCATTTAATAAATTGTTTGAAATACAAAAACAATGGGCTGAAGCCGATGTAATAAATCCTCATATTTCTTTGTGTACTGTCATTAAGTATTTCCAGAACTTCGATCTAATACTTTCACTCTCTCACATCCTTTGATTTATCAACTAGATATTTCATTATATACCCAATGTTCAATTCACTTCAGAGATTTAGGTTTACATGCAATGAACAGAGAAAAATGGCAATGCATGTAATGATTTACACCGATGGTTCTAAAAATAACAAAGGTGTAGGATGTGCCTATTACATCCCAGAGAAAAACATTTATCAACAATTTAGATTACCTATAGATTCATATATTTTTACTGCAGAAAGTTATGCTTTATACAAAGCCTTACAATGTGGAATAGCTGAAGAATTTTTTAAAAATCTTCTCCTTACAGATTCTGTGAGTGTTCTTCAAGCATTATCTACATCCTATCCGAATTATGTCATCAATCATATCTTGTTATTTTAATTATTCAACAAGTTCAATTTGCTTGCAAAAGGAACATTGACATATACAATTTAGTTATGTTAAAGCTCGTAGGAAATGATCGAGTGGACTTATATGCTAAACAGGCCAGAGATATACAACTCATAAGTTTCAATAGGTTAATGTATACTGATTTATTACCACGAGTGAAGTTTTAAATTATGGAACAATGGTACTTAAGGTGCAAGGATCAATTTAAGTTTGTGGGAAATACATATAGATGGATTGCTGAATTTAAATCCAAGGTCCCTTTGTTCAATTCATACACACTCCCACGGCAAGTCATAATTTTTATTAATACATCAAGACCAGGACATGTACGTACACCAGCACATTAAGCAAAAATAAATATTAAAACTCAAGACAATTGTAAATGTGGCAATAATAATTCTGATGCTCAACATTTATTTCTAGAACGTCGAATTTTTTCAGATCAACAAATCACACTCTACAAAGGTTTACAACGTTTAAAAATTCCATTTCTAATATCACTCTTGTCCATTCTAACAAATTTATCCCCTTCATTAAAATTAGAAACAGCAAAAGGACAAAAAAGTGAATTATTCATAATTATCGTTTTGTATTTGTGATTCTGATTAATTTGAGAGAGGAACTATCAAGTTTAGAAGAAAACATTAAAACAAATACAAAACAGTAACTATGTTTAAAGTCGACAAGATAATGCTGACAGGGACAGTTAAAAAGAAGAAGAAGAAGAATTCGAGAGCTAACATCACCCTCATCTTCAGGGTAGAAGTGCAATCCTAAGCGTCAACCTGGTGTATATACATTCGTGGAGGTGGGGGGGGGGGGTTAGCAAAAGTTTTATTGACAATTAAATTTGGCTGATTTGCTTCTGATTGCGATCGAAAAGTCCCCACACTCACTTTTTAAAAATTTATTGTGTAGAAAGTAATACACATGGGAACGAAAGGAATACATATATAAATGCTTTAGTCCTTGTACTACACAGAAAAATACATGTAAACCAAAAGTGAGGTATACTGTAATGGCAACGGTCGGTAAAACACAAACAAGATGACATATAACTTTAAGCGCATGAGGAAAATGTTTCCAAAACACAAACATAACGCAACACAAACAGAACATAATCACATAAACACACCATGAAGGTTATGCTGCACTCCCTATGGACATTGCAAAGTAGTGTTTGGTTTCCAGTTCATAGGAAGTGTTGAAAATGGCCGCCATGTTCCTGTAAACACATGTCTACACGCTTACACATGTTCCGCGACACCTTCCTCAATGTTTCCGCTGGAATTGCAGCAACAGTGTCAGAAATTGCTTGTCGGAGTTCATCCAATGTGCGAGGGTTGTGTGTTTATATACTCTTTCTTTCAGGAACCCCCAAAGAAAGAAATCGGGGGACGTAAGATCGGGGGAACGAGGGGCCACACACTTTTGGAGATGATGCGGTTCCCGAAAAACTCGAGCAACATAGCCATTGTGTCGTTTGCAGTATGGCACTTTGCCCCATCTTGTCGGAACCAACATTCACGCTCATCCTCTTCCAACATAGCCACGAATTGTTGCACCAAATCCCTGTACACATCGCCATCCACTGTGTCCTCAAAGAACAGGGGTCCAACAATCCTTCGTCGCGAAATGGCACACCAGACACCGACCTTTGCAGAATGTAGCGGTACTTCATGCAGGGCATGTGGGTTTACAGTTGCCCACATTCGGGTGTTTTGTGAGTTGATGTATCCACTGAGATGAAACCATGCTTCGTCGGTAAAGAAAGTTTTATCGATAATGGCCACATTGTTTTGCGTGTGAAAGCACGGAACCACCGGCAGTACTTGATACGCTTATCTTTATCTAACGCTTTCAGCTCCTGGACGACTTTCACACGATATGGGTGAAATTTGGCTACTTTCAGTGCCTTCTGTGTAGATCCATATGATACTCCAACGTCTTGTGACAAACGTCGTATAGATTTTCTTGGAGATTGCACCATTCGCTGACTCACGTTCTCTAGGACGACCTTGGGTCTTCCACTTCCTTGTCGATCATGCACTGAGCCTGTTTCACGAAATCGGCGAACAAGATCATACACTGCACTTTTTCCTGGCACCGGATCATCAGGGAATAGACGTCTCCATTTCTCCACACAACCTCTGTATGTCTTACGCTCAAAATATTCCTCTAAAGCAGCAAAACAAATTTGTTTTAGTTTTCTGTTGCATAACGCAATTGATTTTTTTCCTAAATGAAACAAAATTAGATGTGGTAAATTTGGTTACGTTAAAGCTAAAGTGCAGGAGGCCTTCGCAAGATCGCTTCGCGGGCTTACAGCAGACGACAATATGGGGGTGTGTCTGCGAGAACCAATCAGGTCCGCGAATGAGCGAGCCCGGTTGCCACAGCTAGCTCTCTGCACCATTCTGGAAGGGTGAGGGACCTCTGCCTCTTGCTACCTCGGCCTGTTTGTTCGGCTGAGGAGCAGACGACACGAGAGTGTCGGCAATAGCGTGCGAGCGACGTCTGCTGTTAGCCAGCGAAACGCTCTTTCTAAGGCCTCCTGCACTATAATGCTTCGTCAGAACGACTACATAGATATCAAATAATTTGTCAACTGGACATCAATTCAACCCACAAAGTATCACTCCCTCCACAGTTTAAGACCAATTGAAGGTACTAAGGGTGCCAAGCACAGCATGGGGTAAGAAAGGGTAGGGATAGCTTTTTATATCCACGCGTCGTCAATATGAGGAAGTCTTATCTTTCTAAGGTTAAATGCAAAATGTAAAAGATTAAAGAAATACAGAGTTTTTCAAAGATAAGAAGCAAATTACAAATTTTTATTATGGGAAAAAGTTAAAAGTTATTAATATTTTGTTACGTACCTTTCAGTCAAATTAGGAATTTACTCTTCGCTCATCTTGTCGTTGTCAAAAGACTCCAGCGATCACAAGGCCTGGAAATGAAAACTTACTTTTTCACCTTAATGTAAGGTATATTTCTGAAAGCACACACTTACAGCATATTACAAATATTTTCGACATTTTTCTGCCACTATTAACTCGTTGCTATTGTGGTTCTATGCTTGTTGATTAATCTATCAGTTTGTTCAAGGTTATTAGAATTATGTAAGGTTGGGTCGTAAGCTTGTTTACTCAAAATGCATACGATCTGATGACGAATCGTGGGATCAAGTGAATCTAACCCCCGAAAGTTCACATGTAAGTGTTGCATTATCCACATATGAAGAAAGAGCACAATGTGAAAACTTGAAATGAAGCACAGAAATGCTTATCTTGATGTACAGTTCATTTATGGTTCGTAATTACTAAAAATCTTTAGAGGTTTTCACTTTAAGGGGGTTGAAATTGCTTATTTTCAGATAGAAATGCAAGCTAGCTATCTAATGTGAAATCCGAGGCCACATTTCAGATATGCAGAATGAAAGTTTTGTGCCACTCTTTTACACAATTAGTGGTACAAACAACGACAAAGATCATAGTAGACCTCCCTGCGAAGTGGGTTAGAAACCCTGCGTGCTTCAAGGCAGCTTTGATAAGGCACCTGAATTGTCTCGAGCTGAACCAGGAAATGGACGATCTTTAATCCCCAAAGCCATTCTGCAAAACTAATGCCAGAAGAGGTTGTGTGTGGATTTGCTGGGTAATGATCAGTGTATATGTTATTGTTTTCTGTTTTCGTTATTTTACGTTGCTTTGATACTTCTGGAATTTGAATGACGAATAGAGTGATTTGATGAACTGACATGCATATATTAGTCATTGTGAATTCGATTCACTTAAAACATTTTGCGTTGTTGCGAGATTTTCTATTAGGATAAAATTTGGACATAATGAATCTAAGTAGAGAAAATACAACTTGTATATCAAAATTGCTATGCCAAATGATCTCCGAAAGTAGTGTTTAGCATGCGCTATGACTCTTGTGGTTCCGGGTTCGAATTCTGGCCTGGGCGTGGATGTTTGTGAGTGTGTATTCATCAATTTCATCATATCATCACTCATCCTCATCTTCGCAATTGAGCCAAAAGTGGCACAAGAAGCGAAGTAAAATAAAGCAATTCAATCAATCAATTCAAGTATAGGCCATGATTGTATTTGGTATATGAATGAGATGTGTCCCTCCTCTTAATGTCACTTATAAATTAAGTGTCCGAAAGCAGGCATTTGGCATGAACAGAGGAAAGAAAAACAACTCTCGAGCAATTACAAGTATTTTAAGACAGTTCGTAACCGGGAGTTATGTATGGACGGTCTTCCCCAACCTATCCGCTTTATGCTCCGGGTTCGAGTCCTGGTCTGGCAATCTCTTTTTTAAGTGTCCCTTCATCAATTTAATCTGATTATCATCAATCTTCATAGTTTTGATTAATTGTGTATAAAGTGACGTAAAAGTGAAGCAAAATAAGAACAAATAGAAATAATTGCAAACTAGAATGTCAGAATTTCATATGAATAATAAAATGCGAGCAGAAGGTTCATCTTCAAACAGGCATTTGGTGTAGACAGACAGCATGCTCCAGATAGTGGCCAATCCACGTGCAGCATGGCCTTCGATACTGGAGTTGCACTTTTCAGAAAAAGTTTGCTCGACGCTCCTCAAGCGTCTTATCAAGAATACCTCGGTGTTCGCAGAATTGCCAACTTATTTTCCGTCGGGAAAATATTTTTTTCTCCTATTTAATTTGCAGTTGGCTGTACACGTTAAACAAAATAACGTGCAGAGGCAACTATTTAAAATGAAAAACTATTATAAGTTGCTAAAGCAGTATATTTGATTCCTAGTTCAAACCTAAAAACAATGAAAAGTATATATTCTATTCATAACTCGTACATGTTGTGGTGGCAAAATAGTCCAGTGGTATAGTTTTTGCTTCACAATCTAAAGGTTGTAAGATCGATTCCGGTACCGATTCTTTTTCTTATTTGTATTTTGCTAATTCTGATTATCCTCGTCACTTTAATTGTATCACATAACATGATACGTGATGATTTATGAATAATTTGTATCATGATTAGTAAGTGCAATCTATTTTAAAAGATCAATATTTATTGATTAGTGAAAAATTATGAAAATTACGTAATTGTGAAATTAAAACATCATCATTTCTCAAAAAAGGTTATATACTACTAGTTTCTGCCGTTGAGGTCCAAAGATACAAACAACAAACATTTCGTACCGTAATATTACAAGCCCTACGACGCCAGGGGTCCCGGGTTCGAATCCCGGCCTGGACATGTATGTTTGTGGCACTAAAAGCATAGTAAAATCAAGCAAATCAATTAATCAATCAATCGAGTAATATTCCAAAGCATTCGTCTCCATTGTGACCAGTGAATTTGTGCTTGCAAGCTAAAGATACTAGCAGTATAAATAATAATATTCAATAACACATAGCGCGACAGTCCTCGAAGGGCTTTGCCCTATCTCTCGACTGCCAGTCTCCCTCCCACAATCCTACCTAGAGGTGTGGAGGAGATCTTCAACCGGTAATGGGGTGACGTGGGGTCAGCACGACGAACTCTCAGTCGATATAGGAGATTTCAGAGACCGGGTTACGCTACTCACTCGTAGATCCCCAATTTCCTCACGGTGGTGGGTTGCCACCGGTCCTATACACAGACCGAGAACCCAGAGACTGAACACAGGCGAACTCAGCCCATGCCGTCCCGCAGTCGGGGCCCAAAGCACAGCGCCATAGACAGCACAGCCACGGAGGAGGACCTAGCAATATAAAACATGCAAAAATGATTATAGTTTATATTTCAATGCAAAATACTATGTGCGGAGTCCATAGGGAAGGGCTGGAATTGTAAAGATGTAACTTTAGGAGTCAGGATACAACACGAAAATATTTCATTTTAAAAGTTGTTCCAAGACAAGAATGGTTAGTCATCTCGTGTCATTTTAAGGAGACTTTGCATTTATCACTTTGTTCTTCTTGAATTTTCCCAAAATTTCTGTTTGGTTTGATTTGGTGTTTTAAGTCCACTTTATGCACAGTAAGGCTAATCGGGACTGGACCTACAGTTTATAGTGGGATCCGAACCACTTGTGCCTCCACCAGGTATCGAACCCGGGACCCCTTGATTACAAGGCGGAGACGCTACCACTGCGCCATGGGGGAGGCCCTCCAAAATTTCGGAGCCGGCCCCTTTGACGGAGTGGTTAGCACATCGCGCTACGACGCCAGGGGTCCAGGGTTTCTAGTTGTGAGTATCCATTCATCAATTTCATCATTATCATGACTCATCTCCATCTTCACAATTAGCCAAAAGTGTCAGAAAAGCGAAGTAAAATAAATTAATCAAAATTTTGGGAGGGCACTATAGCCCCATCAGTTGCCCTCTGCGTACACCAGTGATGGAATCTAAACGTCCTAGCGCCTAAGATGATTTTAAAATCAAATGCAGGTTCAAGAAACGCCTTCTGTAAATAAGTCTTGGTCACCTTCCATTATGTCCGAAAACATGTGTTCACAGGAAATGCGAACAGAGAGACAGAGAGAGAGAGAGAGAGAGAGAGAGAGACATAGAGAGAGAGAGAGAGAGAGAGAGAAAGAAGGAGAGAAGGGGAGGGGCTATCTTCGATCTCGTCTCAAAAACTCTCGAAAGGTTTGATCTCATTTTCGTCTCAAGTTCTAAAAGATTACCGCAACTAGTCTCAAAATTCGAGACGGGACTGAGATAAAACAGAGATCTCTCTTATCTCCTCACCCACAACCTCTAATTTCAAGAATCTCCATCGGCTAATAAGCGAAGTTTTCCGGACACCTTTTGACAAAGTTAATAACTTTAATTTATGGGGGAAGGGGTGATAATTGAATTTAAAGAAGCACTTAAGACTAAGCTGGATCATTGGCTGACGCCAGAAAAATCGTTTTATTACTTTTTTTTCTTGGCGTTTTGTATGATGAGTCTATTCGCAAAATATTAACAAGATAATTGTGCATTAAATCAATTTTAAATAAAGCAAATAAATGAACTTAGTCACATCCGAATTGATTCCGTAATTATTTAATAACAAATTCTTCTCCTTTTAAGCTCTCCCTTTTTCCTCGATAGTTTCATCGGTATTCGACCTACAGCTTAAATTAGGATATAAACCTTTGAATCGAATTCAGGACATCTTGATTCAAAAGTAATAACACATGTAAGCTATCAAAACTTTTCATTCGAATATAAGACATCCATTTGGATTATCGTCTTAAAAGCAACTACCGTATATTAGCTTCCGAGCAACTCATGCACATGAATACAATGAATAAAAAAAATTGCGATTATTCTGAATTATAATTTTGAATACCTTTTGAATGCACAACTGTTTAAATATAACAGATTAACAAATAATACTACACCAAAATAAGAACTTTCATTTCGTATAAGCCTTAAATTATTTAATTTACTAAGATTTCAATATATTACATCTACAGTAATCTTCTTCAAGAGCTAAGAATACATTGAAATCTAATATGTTACAAGATATACATCTGCAAAGATTTGAGTAACAGATCTGACAGGAGAAGAACACAATATTGTTTTTAAAGTGTGCATATTCTCACAAAATTGGAACAGTATTTTCAAACGATTTTGAATGTCTGCCATTCTCCCTAAATCCATTTGTCAGCATGTTTATAACAAAGTAACGTTAATTCCATTCTGAAACTGTGTAAAATGTATCAGGTCTGGTGAAAATAGTTCTTTCTACTGCAATGGCGTCTCGTGGCCTCAAATTTGGCCGGGGCTTATATTTTAAAGAATTTAAAATATAATGACAATTCACATGAATTGCAAAAAATAGGTATTTTTTTTCTTCTAGACTATAAAACTGGACTTACTTTTTTGAAAGAATTTAAAATGTAATGACAATTCACATGATTACAAGAGAAACAGGTATTGTTGTGAAACATACCTTTCTACGAACGTTGACTCCTGTTCTTCTGCTCAGCAAATTTTGTTATTACTTTTACGTTGAAGCCCTCTACGTTTGAAATCTCTATTGTATGCAAGTGCCAAGGCATTTGGTGTCTTGTCCCATTGCATTTCTTAAGCAGGTTTTAATACGCTTCAATGTGCTGAAACATCGTTCAGATTCAGCTGTTGCCACTGGAGTTATTAAAACTATGTTTGTCATTTTTACTGTTTTTGAAAAGGTACCCTCTAAATAAATTTAATTAAAAGATGAATGCAATCTACTGATAGAGTTTATGTTTTTCAACTCTTCACTACAATAAAGAACACGAAGTTACCTCTTCTATGAAGGGATAATAAATCTGGGAAGATGCCTCTGTTTAAAGATTGTTCTTTTTCATTATGTCCTCGTAGAGCAAGTTCATGTCGACCACAGAATTTTAAGCAATCGATAATTCTATTTAATATATGCCTATTTTACCGGACAAATTCATTGTATCTTGTAATTGACAGCCTATGTCCTTCATCAATTTGTGTTCGAATATCAACCCTGCCAAACTCGCTCAAACATAGCGAATGAAAGCCACCAAAACACTACAAAACAACACGCGAGATTGAACGCGACGCAACGGAAGTAGCCCCGAATCAGCACTCAAATCCATTGCACTCTCCCCTCCTCTCTCTGCTAGCATGTGACCTTCACTGTAGCGTAGGTGGGTGTAGGCCACGCCTTCCTTTGTACGTGCCCCGGAAAGCGATAATTGACATCAATGCCGCTAGGACCGCTGTCGTATCCATTGCAACAGACGATGAATTTACGTGGGTAGAAATCGCCTTTTAAAAGACTGTGTGATAGTTATGTGTTATGGTGATTGATAATTACGTGAATACGTCAGTTTTTCTTTAGGGGCTAAGCTCCGGAAGCCCCAAGGGACGAGACGCCACTGTTCTACTGTATTAATTTTAAGTACGTGAATGAACTCTTCGCTAATTATCTGTTTCTCACATTTGTTTCGACTACCTGTGCTCGTTGTTCTTTATATGTGCATGTTTCAACACTGTTCTTTCACATCTTGTAGGTAAGTTCACAGACATGTAGAAATGCAATCTTCAATGCAAAAGCGTGGTCCTACATTTCGTATCAGATAACTGTCTGATGTTAGAAACAAGAAAAGTGTGATTTGTTATGAAGTAGAAAGCATGACGGATCAGGCATTTTGCATTTCTCTTCTGTCTGTGTTTGATTAATCCATACATGCATGACTACAAATATTCACAATTTTCATTATCAAATACCAAGCAAATTAATCATGCGAAGGAAAATTTGTCACATTTCAACTTCGATTTCAATGTTCACTACGAACAATTAACACAGAACGAACTTTTTCATTCATGAATCATTGTTTAAGCAGAGCATTACACACTTCTCGTACGTGAGATTTGAAGATTTGTTCCCACGATACGTAACAAGCAAGGAAAAAGAAACAAGTGATGTACTCCTTAGCTACCGACCGGGGTTGTGTTTGTTAAGTGTTGCCAGGTCCTTGTACATCAAGGGTAGTTTATCTGTCCATCTGACACTAGTTGTCTATGACATCATAAATATTTGCCAAATTACAGTAAAAGACGAACCACTACAACATTTCAACTAAATAACAAATAATTACAATGTAATGTCTAGGTCATTACAATTTGTTACGCGTCACCAGCAGTGACGGCGCCAGCTTAAAATAAGTGGGGGGCTACAGATTTCGGAATCAAATTCTCGGGGGGGCTAACTATTATCGGCTAAAATGTAATTATGTAATACTTTACTAAGGTATAATTGTATCATTGACCTACTTTAACGTCAGATCCAAAGATATATCACTGAGATGTTACGTTGCATTTTGTTCCACAGGCACGAATCTTTTATGTCAAATAAAATGCAGTAATTGTATTTTTGTTTTCTTTTCCTAAGCCATTATCAAGAGGAATAGTATCACATAGTTACTATTCATATGAACAGTAAACAAAATACACCATAAGAAATACACTCGTTATCAACTAGCTGGAAATATGTATAAATAATTCACATAACACTATTTGTATGTAAGGAATGTGAGTTCTTTTATTGTTCAAATAACAAAATAATCACAGCAAAAACTACGATAAGGTACGTCTGTTTTTATGAGCAGCTATAACCTTGTTTGAATCCAAAGATTCTGCAAACTCTTTCTCAAAGGACAGAATAGATATAGCATTCAACCTCTCATTATCATTTCTGTTATGAAGGCAACACTTGATTTGCGGTAAGCAGTCGTTGATGGGGGTGAGAAATATTTCAATAACACAAAGCTTATAAAGTTCGAAAAAGGCAATTTGAAATATTTCATCCATTGCAAGCAGCTGCTGAACGGTCTTTATTTTGAGTTCCTTTCGGCCTTAGTGTGCCATAATTCTAAACTGTTCAAATTACAACAGTCGGGAGCGGAAAAAGATTGTAGCTTCTCATACATCAGAAAAACTGAACTAACTTAATAAAGTAGGCATCTAATAAACAAACCACCCTTGAATAGAAAGTATATCAGTGATGCCATTTTCTCTGCCATGATGAAATATATTTTACTTTTTCTTGTTCAACGACTGAAATTCAGAACGTAGGGCTAAAAATGAGGAGGATGCCGAAATGGCGTCCACTTAGGAGGTGCCACTCACAAGGAACAAGAATATTTTTACTACAAATTCACTTCCACTAGGAGACAAATACATTGACATAAAATCAATGAATATAGTTGCAACTCTTGCACTGGAAATTTTTATTAGTGAAAATAACTGCTGATGATTTTTTTCAGAATATATTGTGCATAGATACTGAACAGAATTGGATCAATAATTTTAGATTTGCTTCAAAGATTGATTCTTCTGAACAGAATCAAGTTTATCCACTATGGTGGTACTGCAGAAATTATTTCCTAACCTCACAAATTATAATTACGTAACATGTAGAACTTGGACTGCAAGCAAGAAAATTGCCTAAGTCGGCTGATATTCACACCGTATTTCAATGATTACATGATTGAATTTGTATTAAGGTCTATTATATCAAGACCATCTCAGAGGCTCAGGCCAGAGCGCTCAGTCCTGACGTCATCTTCTGGAGGCGATCATCTTAACGCTCTAAAAGGAAGACAATATTTCATCGTAGAGAATTTAAGTTCGTTTGTTTCTTTTTTTGAATGACTGGAATCTCAGAGGAAGTCACATTTTAACATTTACCCTCACGTAAATATGGTTAGAAGAGATAGAAAAAAATGAATATTTACACCAACAGTTTCGTTCAAGAAGCCACTATGGCCACCACAAAAAAAAAATTATTGTAACCCAAAATTCATGTTGAAAATCGTTACAAACTTCCTGGTGAAATTTTTTTGTAATTCCATCTATGTATTTATGAAATATTATCCGTAATATTTTTAAGTTTTACATAAAACTCGTTACAGTTTTTGTAAGAAAAGTATAAAACAAATAGAATAAGTTAATCAACGCCTCTTACGTTGACAGGAACTTGGTCAAGTTGCCTAACTAATTAATAAACTCTTAGACACATTGCTAGCACTTTTAATATTATCATAATTTAATTTTCTTTCCGATAGCACTTTGTAGTACCAACACCCAATTTTTTGGACAATTGAATAATGCAAACAGCAAAAAGTATAGAGTGTGGAGAGTTTTCTTCTTTTGTGTCGGCCTTCAACAAAGTTATTTACTCTTTTACAATAATTATTTAACAAAGCATTTGTTGAGGACCACAAAATTATTCTCAAAACATTTTCGCATTCGTGTCCATTATTGCAGCTTACCAACCACTTATCTTCATCTTCTTTCAACTTCACAAGATTCAAATTAAATGCCACTTCCCGTTGGTTTGCTGCTTTCAAGAATTCCACTTCATATTTACGGCGTATCAGTTGTTGACAACAACATAATTGATCAGCACAATATCCACAACCACCTTTGAAGGACACAAGAATCCACCTCTATCCGAACTTTTTATAACGCAGTTTTTGTTCCATCTCAAAAATATGATGGAGAGATACGTTGTACTGCGCACCACCAAAATGTTGCTTGAAGTGTGTCTGATTGAAATTTTCCTGGTAAAAGGTATTTCATTCCTAACTCTTCTGTACAATATCTGGTTATTTCAATTAACCCATGTGTGGTTATTTTCAGGGCACTGGAAGTTTCTCTGGTGAGTTTTCCTGACGAGACGTTCAAAGTTTCCCACTTTTCCAACAAATCAAGAAATTTATGTAGGTACAAGAGTCTCTCATCTGAGGATTCGTTTGTCAGAGGATACTGTAAAATATTTCTTAACCTCGAACATTTCCATGGAGACTTGACGTTGACTATTTCCCACCTGTTTAAAACAATGTTAATGAACTCTGCAGTGTCTTCATAGTTCGGCAAATTGTGTTTCGGCCCTTGTTGCTTTAAACTTTCAATGACCATATGGATGAAAACTTGAACAACTAGTTGCATATTTAGTCTTTCTAGGGAAGTTGGCCAAAGAGATTTAAATGATAATTTATAAGCATACTAAAGAGTGTTCATAAAGGTGCAAATGATACAACATGAAAATCACACAGGTTTTCAAAATCTGGGTAAACAACATTCACATTTTCATTTTTTCTAATTGAGCCAGTTGTTTCTAATACACTTAAATAAGTGCACAGCGTCTACAAGATAAAACAAAGGCCTCTTCTTATCAGTTGGGTGAATATTCTCAAACTTCTGCCTATGGTCAACATTAAACATTTCCTATTTGTCATGTTGTTATCTGAAACAACGCATATGACATTCTTAATTACACAATGCAATGACTGAGCAGTTACAGTTTTCACAACTTCCTTGTACTTAGAGAGGACACTGTTAATCATAGATACATGAGCACTTTTTGCAGCTTCACAACTATCATAGGCAGTGCCAACAATTGTACCTCCCTTGTAATCGATGTAGGATTTTATATGGATTTCATCCAATATCAATGAGCAGTACAACTCATGGTATTTAAGGTGAACCACATTTTCTTGCATGTGCATCAGAAAATTACCTTCACTTTGCTCTGAAATTAGACTTGCACGGATATCTGAACATAATGCCTTCATGGATGGGGTAAAATAAAACATAAAATTCAAAAATGATGAGAAAACTATAATCTCAGAATCATATCTCAGCCGTTCTTTACGTACAATCGTATTTGGGATTTTATAAAATAAAGCTCTGACACTCTGCTTTCATGCTCAGTGTGTTTTACATTATCCAGAAGGATTTCAATGGTTTCCAAAACGTCACTGATATTACATGCTGATTCTGCACTGTGGAACATTTCTAGAAAGTGTATTGTATCGTAAATAGCATGTGTATAGTTGAAACCTTACGTGAAAATCTCTTTGTATTAATTTCAACTCCACGACAAAACATTGACAAAGAGAGTGAGTCATTTACAACAACATATTTAACTGCATGAGGTTTTTCAGAGAGGTTGAAGGATAAGAAAATAATGCAACTTTCCTCTTGCAAAATATCCCACTGTGAAGAAAAATGGATTTTGTTGATCCGACCGTTCAGTTCACTTAAAATCGAAAATGTGGGAGTTACGTCATACTCTCTTTTTTGTCCCTAATCTGTCTGCAATTGCTCTTCTTAAAGTTTCTGCCTCCCTCTTTTATTTATTCTTTTCTGGACATTCTCGCGCCTCTTCATTTTGCGTTCCAGAAGACAGGTATGATGGACATCCAGATAAAATACAACCTTGGTGACAATGAAGTTCGACCAGAAAGGAATACGTGATTAAATGCACAGAGGCATAGGCGGTGGAATGGGTGACCACGCAGAAGTGACGCATATGTGTAAGAGGAGGTGTGTGAGCAGGCAAGAATCGTGATCCCAGCATGTTGCACCCAAGGTCACGTAAAGAACGAAAACGGGGAACAATACGCGTGACATTGAACTTCGACCAGGCACCAGACCCATACGGAAAAAATTCCAGATAGTGGCGCATTCGACGGAAGCATGACGTCACGGACACGATAAGGGAGTCCGCCATATATAAGCGCGTGCTGTGCACCGAGGAACCGCAGTGCATCATCACCATGGCCAGGGGCAAACCTATTGACGACACCGTGAGGAGAAGAGTGGTGGAGTTGCAACGGGATGGACTCAGTGAACGGGAAATAGGGCGCCAACTGAACTTACCCAAGTCAACCGTCCACTGCATCATCAAACACCACCAAAATACGGGTACTACAGAGCCAGGTAAGACCCCCGGTCGAAAACGCCTGCTGAGCGTGCGTGACCTACGGATATTTTGGCGCTATATCCAGACCAACAATCATGTTTCTGTGGCCGAATTACGACTGTGGACTCGAGAACGCTTTCACATTGAAGTGTCAACCAGAACCATTCGCCGTTACCTACAGCGATGCGGTTACCGAGTGTACAAGGCGAAACGTAAACCCTTCCTTTCCATGTTGAACGAAGGCAATCGACTACGGTGGGCACGAATGTACCGGGGATGGACATTACGGCAGTGGAACAGGGTTTTGTGGACGGACGAATCCATTTTCAATGTTGTGTACGGGAAAATACGGAAAACAGTCATTTGTCGGAAGGAGGAACAGAATGAAGCAAAATGTTATGCACCTCGGGTACAGAAACCTGCGTCAGCGATGGTATGGGGATGCATGACGGCATCTGGGGTTGGCCCACTACACGTCTGTGAGGGCATTGTGAATGCACACGCCCATACACGCATACTGGAGCGGCATCTTCCCACAGTGCGAAGGCACCTGTTCCACAGGCGGCGTCTCATCTTTCAACACGACAATGCCAGGCCTCATACAGCGCGGCTGACAAGAGAATGGTTGACTCGCCTCACGTGCGAACTCTGCCATGGCCACCATCGAGTCCCGACCTTTCGCCCATTGAAAATATGTGGCGTGTTCGTAAGCGACGTGTGCAACAGAGGGGACCCACGACAGTGGCTGCTCTTATCGCCTGCCTGCAGGAGGAATGGCACCGCATCGATGTGGAATACCTTGAACGACTCGTCCGCAGCATGCCCCGACGCATTGCCACAGTTATTTGCCGACGGGGCGGCGTCACACCATGGTAAACAGGATCCCTCTCTAACAGTGGTCGAACTTCAATGTCACGTGTAGATGGACGAAAATGTTTTATTTTGTGTGGACACCATACATTGCTGCGTTGCAGAGGAAATTTATGTTTTCCTTTGTTCCATGTAGCCTGCTGAATAAAATATGTTCAGCATATGCATGTGTTCTCCTTCTTTCACAACGCACTCCTATATTTGTGACTGGTCGAACTTCATTGTCACTAAGGTTGTAGATGGGATTGCACCTGGACGGATCCGAGGCCTTGCCAAGGCAACTCTGAATACTTTTCCTGTACGGTCATCCAAGTGCACAGTCTCCCATTCAATGTCCCCAGTATTGAAATGTGCTTGGCACACCTGGAAATAGCAAATGGAAAAATGTCATTATAACTGGGAACATAAAGGTAAAGTGGGGTCTTTAGAATGAAGTGGACTATTAGGTACTTGTTTTATACGAGCAGAACTTAAGTTATAAGAAAATTGAAATCTTGCAGAAATTGTGACCGTCTTTGAAATATACAAATACAAGTGTGTGCTTACCATGAACATTTTCAGCAAAATCATGACGTGGGGTTTGCAATGCAAGGAATTGGCAGTAAAAAGATCACGGGTGGGTATGACATTCATTTTCACCAGCATAGAATGAACAAACTAGGAAAGCTCTTCAAATTTATTAACAATGGACATCTACAGTATTTAGTTACTTAACCTGCCCTCAAGTAGACATGTAATACTTTTGTTGAAACGAAAATAATATTCTCTCCTGTAGGTCACCTGATATCAGACCCGACCTCCGTGGCTGAGAGGTTAGCACTGAGCACCAGGGGATCCGTGTTCGAATCCGGGTCAGTGATATTTGTGAGTGTTCCTTCATCAATTTCATCATATCGTCATTCGTCCTCATCGTCGCGATTAGCCAAAATTTGTAGAAAAGCGACGCTAAATAACAAAAATCAAACGTGACATCAGCAAGTCTCAATACTAGTAGCTACACTTTATATTTTAAAAAAAAAAAATTGAACCAATACTTTTTACAAAACGATTTACGATTTTAGGTTACAATTGGTACGTGGAAAAAATATTTGCTTAAACTAAAGAAAAATGTTAGGTTGACAGTTTGGTGTTGAGCAGTTCCACGATTTGTTTGTTTCCAATAACCAAACATCAGTGAAAATTTCTCAACCATTTTGTTTAGGAATACCAAAGAGAAATGTCACATGAAAGTTTGTAGAGCCAAAATAATTTATACACATGCAAGTACAGAATTTTATTAAATACACTCAAGAAAACCCAAGTTAAAGAAAATGACTATGTTTGCTTATTCACATAACCCGGTTAAAAAGTATGCTTTTTGTGTGAAAACTTTTATTTGAAACATAAACAATATATTCTTGTATAATTATACAAGGACATATTTCATCAAAGTGCTTGATGTTACACAGTGTACTTTGTATTTCAATGTATAACATAAATATCAACTTGTCTTCCATTATCTCCGATTAACCTAAAGAGGCAGAAAAGCGAGCTAAAAGTAAGAATATAAATGTTCATATTTCTCAATCTTGCTCAGTTCTATAGTTTTCTTTCCTTAAGCATACTTTGAAACTGAATATTTGTATAAATTATATGGAAGTCTCGATAACGAACATGTTATCGAAGCACTCTACCGTTTGGTAGATGTGACAATATTTTATAACGTGGAACAATTCATTTTGAAACGATAAAGATCCATGTAACGTTAACCAAATTTGGTAATTCAAGTTAAATTATTTGGCATTTCTAAATAAATTAGCTTGGTTAGATTTACCAATTCGATACTGGTGATCAAAAATGATTTTCAGGAAACAAGTAAAACTTGAGCAAATCTAAAAGTTTGTAAGATGCCTATTTCGTTCACATTAAATCTTTACATTGTGAACTAAGCTATTTCTCAAGTTTTTGATAAGTATAAAATCTGTGTTACTTACCCTAGAGTTGGTCGTAGGGACAAAATTACGTGGAATTGCCCTAATCCATTTCTCTCTTTTATTAACTAACATCTTGAGGAAATATAAATACATTAGTTTTACTGTTCTCATCATAATTTCCTCTACACTTTGGTACTCAACACTTATAGACCATATTTCTTGTACGTTCACACTTCACTTAAACTACGTTGCAGTTCTTAAAATTGCATTGCAATTCCACATTCACTAAAGAGGTCCAACATTACTTCCACCAAATAAATCAAACATGGCGGCTGTCATGCCTACAGATGATGACGTCGCTCACGTGACTAGAAGAAGCCATTCGGCTTTCTCCAGTTTGAGAAGGTGATGATTATATGCACAGAGGTTAATGGGGACGAGAGCTACAGCTTCTAGTAGAATTGAATTGTTTTTTTTTTATTTGAAGTTAACTTTATGCACAGATAGGTTAATCGGGACGGAACCTACAGTTTAAAGTCGGATCCGAACCACTGTGCAATGTGCCTCCACCGGGTATCGAACTTGGGACCCATTATTACAAGTTGACGACGTTGCCAATACGCCATAGGGGAAGTCCTTCTAGTAGAATCTGAATGACTTAATGAAATGTTACCTTCACTGGGATCGAACCTGGGACCCCTTGATATGAAGGCAGCAATTATATTGATTGCTAGACCATGGAGGCTGGGAAGCCAATCTTAATATTTCCAATAGATTAGCGTTTAGGAATTAGGTAGTTTGTGTACTCTTTCATTCTTTAATTCGTATTTCTCCCTCTCGAATATTTGCAGTGATAAGGATAGGAAGGTTTGCGTTGCTGCTGCTATAAACCTTCGGGTTTAAAGATTCTGAAGAATTAGTTACTTAGGAATAGCTATAACCATGAAACCAATGAGAGAACATATCTAACTATCATGCAGATGTCTGTACTCCAATGAGGAACTAACGAGCAGAAAGGAAACATAACGCTTCTTTAGATTTTGAACGTCATCCTATTTATACAAAAGTAATTTTTCACACCTGTTAGACCTACTCCGAAATATAGTGATATCATTTACAGAGGCTGCCAACAACAACCAAAGAAAAATCTCACACCCACTGAATACGTCCGTCTTCCAGTCAGGCAGAAGATTTCGTAGGAAGTTTGGCGACTCCTGATTGGCAAATTACTTAATATCGAATTATCAGTGGCCTATTGAATTCAGAACATATCGTAATAAAGTAATTGCGATATAACCAAACTAGAAAATGTACTTGAACATTGTACTTGCCCCAATGAAAGTTTCATAATGGAAAAATGTAAATTTTACTTTTTACGTTTTCGGTTGAAATGCGTCGACCGTACTACAAAAATCTAGGGGGGCTTCCGGAGGAGGGGCTGAGGCCTGGTTTGGGGGGGCTTCACAACTCCCTAGCCCCCTTTCCCCCCTGTAGCGTCGCCCCTGGTCACCAGAGAAAGTAATAATGAAAGTCCGCGTAGAATTTCCGTGGTATCTCGCACAAATTCTCTGCAGGTGGTCCAAGCAACATGGCGACTCTCACGAGAAGTCGTTCTGAGTGGCTACTCTTCGCCAAGCGAAATTTGCATTGTTGGTGACAAGCCGCCCTGCCTACATCTACGCCTATGCCTTATTTCTGGCGATGTGTAAAATGCAATATTCAGTTCCACTTCTAGCTGAAAATATCCCTAATCTGAAGCGTGGCATTGAGTTCAAGACAAACTGATGCACGTGACGAATGGAAAGGATTCTTCCTTTGAATTTTTCGCCTCGCATCATGGTGCTCACATTCAGTGCAAGAAGACAATCGATTTTTACTCCCTCCAGTGACGCATAGCTGATGTATGTATCTTTTACCGCGTCCAAAAGTAAAGATTTGTAATTTACTTTTTCTCTTCGAATTACGTTGTATTTTTCCTTTCCCACTGCGGAGCAAATATTATCTCTGTATTTATTTGTTGTGGATGTAAATATATATGTAATTCTCTCTCTCTCTACACACACACACACACACACACACACACACACGCACACACACACACACACACACACACACACACATATATATATATATATATATATATATATAACTATCTCTATTTAACTGAGCAAGGTACATTAAAGACTCAAGTAGGAGAAGAATACCTGTAAGATTAATGTAGTGTAAGCAGCTCCATGGTGACATCTATCGAGAAATCTGACTCACAATCACAGTATTGGCAGAGAACAGGAGAGAGTGATAGGGCATGGTCGGTTCCATTAATGTTCCTGTCCCTCACATGTCGGGCAACGTCATTGGTTGGCCTAGAAGAAATAGGTTTCCACAAATTTTGGCGCGTTCACTTTTGAAAGTGGGATGAACGCGCCAAACGTTGCGGCCGCAACCGGATCTAGAGTTGCCAGACATTCCCCTTTTATCTTGAACTTCACTGCTTCTAATTGAAGTAATATCCAAAATTAAATTATCTCGTTTGTGAACTTAATAGTTAGACACATTTAAAGTGAAACTCGTTTTGTTATACCTCCCGTGAAGCAATGTTGAAACAACACGGTACTCGATTTTCTTGGTTCTCTTCCGACATATGAGTCAGAAGCAGCGGTAACCATGCCAGCGTAAGCTCCGTCTACCTGGTGTGACCCGGGGACAGAAAGTCTTCCCAACTAGCACTCCATATGCTTCGCGGTATTGAGATAGGCTGAGTCCAGGCTCGTTGCCTGACAATGTTCGCATGAGCACGTGAACACTCATTCATATGTTTAAATTACGTACATATTAAATACACACACACACACACACACACACACACACATGTACACACACACACACACACACACAATTAGTATACAGGGTGACCTGTAATTAGATATATTCCCTGAAAGGGGTTATAATTTTCCACATAAAAATACGAATTGCGAAAAAAACAGCTCATTGAATTGCATTTATTTCAGATTTTTCTGATAGATAACAAATAAGTGGTTTCTTGACAAAAAGTTTGTTACAAATAACAATCACATGTAAGTAACGGGTGGGTCTAAACTTACAAGTGGCGATAAAAAATGCACGCTTAGTTTACTTGGCAACGTATTAATAACAAAAATGGTATGACACGAAGCATACAAATTACTTAAATTACTTCCTTGTGTTATCAGCTATCCAACAAGGTACAAATGTTGCTAACATTTACATTTGTGTACAAGAAATAATACTTCATTCATTTTCATGTTAATTTCCTTAGAATCGCGATATCTGGGCCGCTGTTACTCACGCTTTGGTTGTTTCATGTTATATCGTACGCCCACTAGAGGACAATACTTGTCTCATCACGTAAACAAGTGATACAGATGTGAATCATGCAGCTAACTAGATGGCTCACGGGTTTTGTGATGGTGACGCAGCTGCAGCACGAAGAGAATACGAGCGTCGTTTCCCTAATCGCCGTTTGCCAGACGCGCGAGTGTTTTGTACGACATACCGCGGCATCCGGGAAACCGGTTCGGTTCGACGACGGCAAGGCGATGCAGGCGAGTTTGCTCCTGAAGCGGAGGAAGAAATACTGGAGTGTTTTCAAAGGGACGGCATTACTCCGACGAGAGTTGTGGCCAAGCAACTTGGCATGAGTCGGTGGAAAGTGTGGTTCACTTTGCATACGGCACGGCTTTATCCATACCACTACACACCTGTGCATGCTCTGGACGAGGGAGACCCTGCCAGGAGGATGGATTTTGTCGTTTTCTAATAAACGCTGATCTCGAAGATCCAGATCACCTCAGCAAGATTTTATGGACGGACGAATCAAATTTCGATCGGAACGGTGTAACCAATTTCCACAATGCACATTATTGGGCACCAAAGGGCAAGAACCCGAAAATAGTAAAATAAGCCAGTCAGAGGAGATTCTCATGGAATGTATGGATGGGCCTCATCAACAATCATTTGATCGGGCAATTATTCCTGCCCCAAATCTTAAATGACATCACTTACGAACATTTTTTGAGGAACGAGATGGCAATCTTGTTGCAGGATGTGGATCTAGCCACAAGACGTGGTATAATTTACCAGGATGATGGCTGCGCAGCTCACTTCTGCCTGGGCGTGCGACAGTGGCTGGAAGAAAATTACCCAAATGAACGGATTGGCCGAGGCGGCCCGATTCCATGGCCGGCTTGATCCCCCGATTTGTGCGCCTTACGACTTCTACATTTTGGGCCACATGAAAGACTTCGTTTACAAGACACCGGTAAAGTCTCAAAAATAGCTCAGGGAGAGGATCTCAACAGCTAGTCAACACATCAAGGACACCATCACACCACGAGTTACGAGAACAAATGTCCGTAAAACATGCGTGCCTGCATTCGTAACGGAAGTGCCCACTTTGAGCAAGACGTGCAATGTTCTTTAATGGTAATGTTCATTGATTCCATTCACACGAAAATGAATGAAGTATTATTTCTTGTACACAAATGTGAATGTTAGCAATATTTGTATATCTTGTTGGATAGCTAATGACACACAGAAGTAATTTCTACGCTTCGTGTCATACCATTTTTGTTATATACACATATATACGTTGGAAAGTAAGCTAAGAGTGCATTTTTTTATCGCCACTTGTAGGTTTAGAGACACCCGTTACTTACATGTGATTGTTATTTGGGACATTTTTTTTCCAACGAACCACTTATTTGTTACCTATCAGAAAACTCTGAAATAAGTACCATACAATGAGCTGTTTC
Organism: Lepisma saccharinum; assembly: GCF_977018435.1. Classification (NCBI taxonomy): domain Eukaryota; kingdom Metazoa; phylum Arthropoda; class Insecta; order Zygentoma; family Lepismatidae; genus Lepisma; species Lepisma saccharinum. Next base: position 94,780,882 of record NC_139233.1, read on the forward strand.
TTCTCAATTCGTATTTTTGTTTCGAAAATTGTAATAAAAAAACAATAAAAATTCGAATATCTCGAAAATTACTAATTTTCGAACGGGGTATCATATGGTCAGATTTATTCAAAATGACCCTTTCAGAGAATACATCTAATTACAGGTCACCCTGTATATTTAGTAGAAAAATGCTTTATTTGATGTTCTAATATATACACACACTTTTCTCTGACACAAGTTCTTTCACATCTGATAACTTTTCTATATAGTTGACGGTGTTCAACGAAGGACTGTGAACACAATTGCTGTGCGTGTTGCATAAAACGACAGCTAAGAGGCTGTTGTTCAGTATACCTCGAAGATTTTCACTTCGCTGTGCGAACACTAATGCAAACAGCAACATTTCTTATATTCGGCATCAGAGTGCAGCATATAAAGGCATGCCTAGGGGTACTACGCTACATAGTTTCAAACTTCGCCTAACCTGGCGGATTTTAAATTTCAGTGGGCGCTAAAATTCACGAATTAGTGACGAGCGACTTTTCTTTCGAAACTAGTCTGCGGGAGTTACATAATGTCATTCGAGGTTTATATGATTTGCGCATGTGCATCTAAGGGCCATTCAGACTGCAACTTTTTTAGTAATCGGTGTCTTTCATGCCAAGGAAATAACTGTGATCAACTTAAATTGCAAAGGAAAGTGCCGACTACATTTACATAATTTCAACACGCATTTTCCTAGTAACTATACTAGGAATAGTATGGGGACCTTTGGCCTAAATAGCTGTTACCTTACAAGTAACGGAGCGTTGCAAGTGTTATAGACGCCTTCATTGTGACAAGAGCGCCGCGGAAAATCTTGAGACTAAGGGAGTCGTCAAGCGAAGAAATTTGGAAACCCCTGCCTTAAATGATCGAAAATCAATCTATCTGAACCATGATGCTAGGAGGAAAAATGCGAAAGCTGAGGGAAGGTATGTGAGCAATGTCACATTGACTGATACTTCAATCAGAAACATCGCAACCGAGTTATTGTGGGCAGGAGGCATCCTGTATAATACCCAAATATATTACATACTAATAATACATTTTTTTCTGCAGTCTTGGGAGGATGCTTTCTGCTAACGATGCACGTACTTTCAGTGTTGAATGAATGTCGTTGGTTAACATATGGTCCGCGATATAAAAAGTAGATTGCAAAGTACGGTAGTCTTGCGTTGCATGAAATTACATGTTGTACTATTTAGTTTGGCTAGCCATAAATAAAGTAATTCAATTGTGTTAGTTGTATAAAAAAAATCTTGTATTGATTCAAATCTAGCGTGATTTTCGTGGAAATTTTTTTAGAATAAGTTCAACTGTCAATCTCACTTTTTCAATTGCAGATGAAGTTACAAAGGAGAGGATTGATTGATTGATTTAGTTTAGTTTACTTCGCGTTTTGTGCCTCTTGGCTAATTTGCGAAGATGGGGATGAGTGATGAAATGATGAAATTGATGAATGGACATTCACAAACAACCAAGCCCGAGCGGGATTCGAACCCGAGACCCCTAGCGTTGCAGCGCGATGAGGTAACAACTTTTTTTAATTTTTATTTTTATTTTATCAGCATATATACAAAATCGATCTGCTTTCTTACATAATTTCTGTTAAAAGTATTGTATAGAATTTTTAACATAGTAAGTAATATAGTAAGAGTCTCATTTTCGCTATCTGATACAAGATTTTTGGCGTAAACATGCAGTTGTACATGTAATACAAATATACGTTTCTTCATATATTAAATACCTGTTTACACTTTCACACCACAAGTATACAAGTATACAATTATTGTTGTCTAAACAACGCTGAGGTAGTTTCCAAAATACTCATACATTTTTGGATATTGTAGCATTTTCCATCTGGTTATTTAAAATACTGTGTGAACAAAATGCTATTGCTCTCATACTTTTTACAAAATACATAATATATTGTATTAGATATAAACCAAATTACTACATTGTTTTTCTATTCTGGAAAATATTTGAAATCTGGTCTTGTACACATCGACGGTTTGGGTCTCCCCGATTGCGCAGTTGTAACGTCTTCGCCTTGTAATCAAGGGGTCCCGGGTTCGATACCCGGTGGAGGCATAAGTGGTTCGGATCCCACTTTACACTGTAGGTCCAGTCCCGATTAGCCTTACTGTGCATAAAGTGGACTTAAAATAACAAAAATTAAAAAAAAAATCAACATCGACGGTTGAAAGTACTGGGGTGTTGTTCGACATATTTGCCCTAGATATGTCGTTAGGCATTTCCAAATTTCTAGTACTCCATTACATGTTACTATTCTATGTTCAGTGGTGTCTATCTTTCCACATATGTGGCGTTTATTAGTTGTTAGTCTATTGATATTATGTAAGAGTAGTGGTAGTGGGCGGTTTCTGCAACATCATTTGAGGATTGCCTTAATGGATTTCTCTCGTAAGGCAAGATCCTCACTTGATGACGCAGTGTTGCCAACTTCTTACTCGAAAAAATCACCAAGGTTTTTGGTCTAACCTAACATAAAGCAAGGAGCTGGCAACCTTTTTCTCGCAGTGTTGCCAACACTGCGCCCGAAAGTGGGCTCGGTGGGGCTTGCCTTAATGGTTTGCTCTTGTAAGGCATAAGCCCCCCCTATTTTCTCGCAGTATTACCAACACCTTACTCGAAAAAAATCACCAAGGTTTTTGGTCTAACCTAACCTAAAGCAAGGAGCTGGCAACTTTGCTTGAGGCTTGCCTTACAGTGCATAAAGCAAGGTTGCCAACCTACTGGTATTTTTACCATGGTTTTTTACAAAAAAGAGAGAGGAGAGTGGGGGAAGAGTTAAACAACCGACAGCCTACCTAAAGCTTTTTTTTTTCTTGGTCTAACCTAACCGAAAGCAAGGAGCTGGCAACTTTGCTTGAGGCTTGCCTTACAGTGCATAAAGCAATTTTTGCCAACCTACACACACTGGGCAAGGAGAGTCGGCACTGCCGTAAAAGAGAGAGTGGATGGCAACACTGCACGGGTTCAA